>NW_004955436.1:7570539-7579063 GCF_000276665.1 Chinchilla lanigera
CCTCAAAGTGGTTTCTCAGGAAAACAAAGATATGCAAGAAAGATCCAACAAGTAGTTACAGTCCAAGGGTTGTGAAAAATAGCGGATTACCTCCTCATCAGTGACTCCCCTCACTGAGGTGTGATGGCTGGAAGGGAGGCCAAGACTGAAAAGAAGGACCTCGAGACCAGCACCAGTGTCCAGCAGCAGGCAGTCCACTTTTTCCTCTATAGTCATGATTTCGCGGGGCTCCTCCTTGGAGACAATGGGCCTTCTCCATGAAGGTGGTTCTTCAGAATCTTGAGTATCGAGCACCCATGCAATCCGTGAAGTCTCGGTGCAGGCCTCTCCGGAGCTCCACTCGCTCCTCCACCGCAGCCTGCACAGTCAGGGGGAGGATGGCTTCCAGGGCGTCTCCCCGGGTGTTGCGCAAGGTCCTCCTGGTTTCCAGCTCCCGAGTGGCTCTCGCGTCCCCAGTCAGCTCCACCTCCGAGTGGTTGTGCGTCGGCACTCCCGTGCTCTCCGAGTCCTTGTTCTTCAGCTGCTCCTCCGCTGACTCCCGACCTTTCTGGCTCTCAACGGCAGGGCCAAGAGCGACCTGCCGTGCGGCACGTTTTCCCAGAGGTTTCTCCATGTCGGGAGGTTCACGCACGTCTCCGGGCGGGCCTGTTGTGTCGGTGCCTCTCTGTGCCCTGGCGGTTCTCGACCTTGTGGCGGCGGCCGGCCGAGGGTCAGCGTGCATCTCTGCACCGCTTCCGGGGCGCCTGCTGCCTGCCCTTCCCGGCGCCTGCGCGGCGGGGCTGAGCTGGGCCCGCGAGGGCCGCCGCGCCGCCCCCTTAGTACCTTTCATGTCTCTGGCTGATGCTTGTGAGCTCCATGGCAGAATGCGCCAACTAGCCTACCTTCCTCCTGAGACAGAAGGGGCATCTTTCAAGATAAACATGTTCCTAACTTGGGACTCCAGCTGTCTCTGATCTTGTGCTACGCTAGTGAGAGATCCCTGATAAAGAGCTGAAGAGTACATTAGTCGGAACTTCTCTTGTCCCAGTCCTTACTGTTCAGAGTTAGCAACTCAGCGGCCAGCCAGATCTCCTAGAAGAGTGAATGGTTGACAGCACAGGAGTCGGGGACAGCCAGGAGAGCAGGACCACAGGGGGTACTGCAGTGGAGGCCCAGGAACTGGGCCTGCGTTAGGAATGCACAAGTCATATTTTTAACTGTATTACGGTAACACTTAAATTTTCCCTAGGGGTAAAGTGAGGGTCACATCATACTTTCCCTAAATCATAGGGTTTGGAGGCAGGAAAGTGTTCTGCATGGTGCACAGATAGTGTGCCACCGCTGAAGGAAACAGGGAAGGCTCCCTTGTACTGGAGGGACAACCTCGCTCCCTGCATGTCTAAGACGGGGTGTTGATTCTCATTTTGACACAGCGACTGCCTGATAAATTCATTCTCTGGTCACAGTTTTGTAGGTGAAACGACTCAGCAGTGTGTCAATTAAATCATTATTTAAGTTTTCATTGTAGGTTCTGGGGTTCAGAGAGAGCTAGCATGAAGGAATGCGGCATCATTCCCTTGGTGGTGGAGAAGAGAGGGTGTGGGAACTGGGGGCGCGCAGAGAGCCTCCGGTCTAACCTCTCTCTATATAAAGGGGTATGGAATTTATACTGCTGCTTTTCAACTGGAGTTGTGTGGATGGTTACAGAGAAACAACTTAAAGGATGCATCCTTTTATGCAAATGTGCATCCCCTACTTATCTGTTTCCGGTTTACCCATCCAACAGTTTATCCCCCTCCCCATCCTATTACGAAAGAAAAAGTCGAGGTAGTCAGTACAGAGTTGAACTAGATTTGAGTTGCTGCTTTTCAAAACTTTACTTCAGACCTTCATAAGAAGTAGAAGCTGGCAAGTGGAGTGACTGCTTGATTTTTGAACTGTGTTAAATAAACTTTTTTTGGTAGTGTGCATGTCGGGGAGAGGGAGAAACTGCCTGCAGCGTTGCTAACTCATCGCGGGTGACAGGTAAACGCCTTGCTAGCTGGTTTAGCCAGTGACTGTTGTACCACACTGGGATAGTTAGGAGATTTTCTCAGAAATAGGGGCTGGGGATTTAGTTCAGCGGCACAGTGCCTGCCCGGCAAGTGCGAGATCATGAGTTTGATTCTCGGTACCGGAAAAAAAAAACAAAACCAAAAAATCAGAAACACTCAGACATTTAAGAAGTGTACTCTAACACCATCTTTTGACTTGTTTTGCATCAGTAAACCACACGCTAACACAACATGCACTGTGAGAACACTCTCTGAACATCAAAAGGCTGCTCCAAAGTCTGTTCCTGAAAATTTCCTGTCTCTGTCAAAGAGCAAATAACAACAAATACAAGCCAAGTAGAACTTTGGAGCAAATTACACAGTGATTTGCTTTACAGAACAACTAGAGGCAATTTTGTGCGTAACTCACAGAGGAGAGCCCATAACCCCATAATACAGCATACTTCCCAAGTTACACAGGAAGATGAGGTAGACATTTCCCTAAGGGATGGCATGAAATTGCCAGTAGAAATTCCTGTTCTTTAAACCCCAAATTACCTAGGGTCTGACTCTACCCAACACCAGGAGGCCCCTTGGGTTACAAATTATGTCATCCTTTGGTTTAGAGAAAATCAAAATGTAGCTTTTGTACCTAAATACTTGTAATTTTTGACTTGACAGAATGAAGGTAAGAGTAGATACATGTGAAAGACAGTTGCTGTTATTTCTGGTTGTTTTTTTCTTTTTGCAACTCAAGCACTTTTTGCACTCAGTTGGCTACCAGTGCATGAGTAGATAGAACTATGTGTAGTTATTTATTTAGTATTTTCTGTGGAAGAGCATGATCGGTCACTTGTGGGATTTTCCAGTATGTATTCAATTCCTGGGTATTTGTTATAATGCCCTAAAACCACGCCACACCAACTTCATTGTAGTATTTTTGCATTTGGCTCTAACCTTATGTATGGGCTATAAAATTAAAATCTTCCTAGCATTTCTTTCTAGCATTAATTTTATTTCAGCTATTACAGATAGCAGCAAAGCACAATGTACTGGCTATAAGCACTCGATCCCTAAATAAGGTAGCGCTATGGTGGTGAGATATATTATCACACTGCTTCAGGGCTCATTCTTGCTCTGGTATATTACCCAGTGCACACTGGGCAAGCACAACAGGGAACAGTAATTCATCTTGTGAAGGTCTGAACCTAAAGTCCAGAGAAGGATAAAGCCATGGGCACCCAATGAGATCCATAGAACATAAAATGTCAGAGATGTTTATGTGACAATTTGAAAATGTTATTCTTGATTCTCACTGCTGCAGTATTTAGAGAAAAAGGAAATCCACATCATATTCTTTATACAAAAAGGTCATGTGTAAATAAGTTTGAATAAAGAAGAAACAGAAAGGTTTGCTACAAGAATTATAAATGAAAATACACTGTATATAGAAACTTAATGTCATGTTACATGTAGAGGAAATGAGCATTTTATTTTGTTACATTATATTGTTATGCCTTTTTTTGCAGACAAATGACTTAGTATCTGTTCTTGTGCCAGTTACAAAAACTCTTATGTATTGAGATTGAAAAATTTTTAAAAAATTAATGCTGAAAAAAGAGTCAGTTATATTAACTAATAAGCCCACTATATAAACAAAATTGAAGCATCAACCTGTATCAAGTCCTCTTTATGAGGAACATGGATTATGTAATAGGAGATGGCTTGATTTTTCAAAGAGCTCCACAAGAAGTATATAAAACTCACAGTGGATGTTTTCATCATCTCAGGAAATAATTATTTCTTTTGTTGGAAAAATTTAAGATTAGATTTTAATTACTCTTCGCTTTTTATAAGATATTCTTACATGGAGAATGGTTAAGTTTATTAGAACAACGCTAGAGGAAATTTTACTAATACTTGCATATGAAGCCTACATTATATGAGCATTGAGAATAAAGGAAAGACTGGCCTCCAGTGCTGTCAGACTGGCCTTTCAGATGAATTTCATGTGCTGGGTTTTTATTATGCTACTAACTAGCGCTTTTTCCCCCCTTGAAACCTGTACTACTTTATTTCAACCAATGTGGTCTGAATCCCATCCAACATTTTAGTAATATTTAGCAGTGCTAAGCTTAGTATCGCTTGGTAAGTCAAACTTGTTGCAAATCGTTCGCAGTTGTGCAAATACTTTATTTACACATATTTGGTAAAAACTCAATTTTTGTATTGAGTTGACATTCTCATGTAAATACCTGGCCTGGAAGTCTGGGTAAGTGTGATTATTCTGGAGAAATAAAAATGAAAAGAATTATAGTAGAGTTCCATAAAAACTGCCACTATAATCTTCAGCAGTTATAAAAGAAATTTTCCCAAAATATGTTTCATTTTATTGCAACAATTTTAACTTAAAAAAAATAAAGCCCTTATAATCGTAGGTAGCTTTGGTGTATTTAAATATTTCAATCAAGGCTGGGCAGTGGATAAAATGAACCTGATTTCATCCCAAGTTTGAAATGATCCACTGTCCAGATTGTGTTCATGGGTGGCACCTCTGACCCCTAAAGTTCATGGCCGAATGCAGTCACTGCTAGAATACTAATGGCACAATTCTAGTTTAGAAGAGATTGGAGAGTGATTTAGGCTCAGGAAAAGAGGCAGACAGAAGGCAAATGTCAAGCTGAAATTGGAATAAGGCTGTCATAGAATTGAAACATATTCTTCCGTATTAGCTCATCTGTCTGTCTGTCTTCAAATTGTAAATTGCATTGAGAGTAGTGGAGACTTAAGACCTCATTTAAGCCTCAAGCTCACCCTGTTATCAGCTTAGTGATGAGCCCTGGTCCTGCCCCTGACTGATCGCAGTGTAAGCTGCAGGGTGGCGGAAGTCATGAGAAGGACAGATGAAGAGGTTGCTGAACTCCCCTATGGCATGTGAACCTTGTCAGGTATCCCTGTGAGGCCGTGAGCAGGGAGCATGCACTGTCTTCACTCTAGCTTATCACATAATGCATGTGAGGCATGATAAAATATTGTATTTATTAATGTATTTCATGAATCATTCTCAAGATTTTGTTGTAACCGACTATATGGGAAATATGGTGGTCTCCACGGCCATGATACCTGCATCATAGAATTCAGTTTCATGTGTGTTAAATTTATTAACTTTTCAATTTTTATTGATTTAATTTGCTTTATTTTGTTCTGAAGTAATAGGAAACTTTGATTCACTGTTAGCTGTGACAAAGATTTTCTGCTTGACCAAACGTTAATGAGATTCACGAGCCATGCTCTAGGCCCACCTTTGCACTTCCGTGTAATATTCAATTTTACCACAGAACACTGTGAAGTCTGTTTGCAAGAATCCCTGCCTTGACAGCTGATCTCGCTCCTCAGAATTCTCATCGCTGACCATCCTACAAATGCTATCCGCCTGACCTGTCTTCGGCAAGAATCACGCTAGATCATTTTACTCAGCATCGCTGTTGTCTCAGTTTCTCATCCATGCTTAAACCCCATTGCCCTAGTCTCTGTACCTACCAGAATGATTTGGGATTAGGTCTTCCTTACCATGCTTTAACAAGGTCATTTAGTAGTTTTTCCTTTAATAGGAGTAATATTTACTCTTTCTCCACATTTTGGCCGTTGCTCTCTGCATTGTCCTCTACATGTCAGTTCTGTTCCTGGCAGTAGCACTCTTATCGCTAGGCAAGAGGGGCCTCCGCTTGGGACCCTCTGCATGTTATGATCTAGCTGGTGACTGGATACCCACCAACATATACACAATTATTAAATTACCCATGGCCACCTCTGTTAGCCATGGCCCAGGGTCCCACTCTGATGGTTGAACTAGTTACCTAAGGATCACGAACATCTCCTTCAAGGCTGACGTTGTGCAGGCCCCAGGGAAATGCTTTTCTGCTTTCTCCATCCCGTGTTCTCGAAACAAAAGCTAGCAGCATCTGCACGTGGTGAATGCTCGTGAGCTGTGCTGTTGTCCTTGGAGATGGACACTGTTTTGTGCTGTGTGAAACATTCTAGTGGAAGAAGTATTCGACAATCAGATTGTCTAAAGTTTTCTTAGCATGAATACTGCGAATTTTTATCAGCAAAGTTTCAATTATTTGATTTACTTAATGTCCTTTCTGTTTGTTCCTTGACTTAGTTTTAAATGTTTGATTCTAAAAGTACTCACAAATTAGCACAGTATTTACAATATTTGTATGAGGTACTTGAGAATATTTTTGAATTTTGCAATATTTAACAATTCATATTTCACTTATATTTTTATAAAGGTAGGTATATGTGTAACATACCTAAAACCTGGTATTACTTGATAACTAGAAGGATATTGAATGTTAGAATGTCTAATAGTTTCACTTAATGGATTTCATTTAATTTTTTTAAAATAAAATTTTACAATTATTAAATTACATATACAATTTCCATATCAATTATAACTTGTGTTTTGCCCTTGACTTCTAATAGTCAATTTGAAGTGTTTTATAAAAATGTTTTTGGGACTGTGCACATAAAATAGTTTTAATGTTTTGAGTTTTGAAATTATCTTAATATTTTAAAAAATATATTCATATACATATTTGATTTTTAAATCTTAAATGATTATTTTATAAATAGTACAGTCTATGTGAACATTTTGATTATAATAAGGTAATACATGATTTTGATTAAATGATGGTAAAAAAGTAACTTTTAAAACTAAATAATTTATGAATTATATAGGTTTTTTAATGACCAATCCATCAACAAACCACTCATATAAAGCACAGTATTTATTAAGTTTAGTTTTCTGTAATGTTTTGCTGACTTTCAGTCACATATAAAATTTATAGCTTTACATAATTTATCTTTCCATTATGAAATTACACTTGTCAAAGTGGGAGGATAGAATATATTTTATTTAGAAGTTGGCTACTTTGGTTTGTGGTTTTTGAATGCATGGAATGTACTAAGTTGGCCTCCATTTGCGTTTCTGCTCATGGGTTTGCAAACACCTGGTTTCACCTGAATGACTGGTTAATAGGTAATAAAGGTTTTTGGTACCGGGAATTGAACTCAGGACCTTGTACTTGCCAGGCTAGCGCTTATGCCTCTGAGCTATATTCCTGGCTCAGTAATGAGTTAATAGTGTTTCCAACACCTGTTTTCCACAAAGTATCACAAAACAAAAATTATTTAAAAAAATTCCAAGAGCAAATTTTAATTTTTCTGTTGTGTTCAGTTCCGATGGCTGCCACACGGGGTAACCAGCACTTCAGTCTCCTCTCTTGGCAGCTGCTCTGCAAGGGTTGTCATGGAGCTACTGCTGGTGCAGGGACTGTGCCCACCTCCCCAGCCTCTCCCCCTTCTGATCTCTCCTGACTGGACTTCCCAAGCTTTACTATGTTGATTTTGCTCTAAGATCTTTTCTTTCGATTTGCCTTTTCTTTAGAGATGTCCTTGGGCAGTTGATCAAGTTTTAGGTCTGGCCTTTCCCCCAAATGCTGCATTTGTTACCACCTAGTACATACTCTTCCCCAGCATGTCCTCCCCAGCCCCAGGAAATCCGCCGTGCCTGGCCTCTTGCTTCCTTCTGTGCCCACCTTCGAGACACTCGTGGAAGAGTCCACCTTCAAAACAGATGGGTGTCGCTGAACTCTGTCCCACCCACAGCGCTTGCTTGTCTAAAAGGAGTCTTATTATTTCAGGTTATTTATTAAAGTATAAATTTAGGGGGCTGGGGATGTAGCTCAGTGGCACAAGCACTTGCCTGACAAGCACATGGTCCTGAGTTCAATTTCCAGTATCCCCCCAAAAATATAAATTTAGATTATTTAATGGATTAAATTGAGTAAGAATCTAAAATTTCCTGCTATTATAATATCAATATCATTATTACTGTCATAGTCATTCTGGATTTGTGACAACTAATAGAAGTCATTTTGTTTCTCATTATTAATATAATACATATTATTATACTTCATTTAGAAAATTAGAATAACACTTACTATTTCCAGGAATATCCCAAGTGCTTCACATATAGTCAGCATCTAAATTGATTATATATATACACATAAAAATTATATATATATACATATATATACAAGATAGCTAAGATAATTGCACTACAATTTTATTTTTTTATTTTAAAAATGAAAGGAGGAAAACATTAACAGACAGACAACCTTTTAGAAAATAGCAAAAGAATAGTACAGACAATACAGAGTTACAAACAAAGTGGTAGGAAATTAACAATGTTTGTTGTATTACATATTGATATCTTCAAAGTGGAAACACTAAATCTATTGGAAGGGAAAGTAGGTAAAAATCTGGAAGGCATAGCGGTAGTCAGAGAGTTCATGAACAAAAATCAAACTGCACTTGAAAGAATCAACAACTGGGATCTCATCCTACTGAAAAGTTTCTGCACATCTAAAGAAATCACCAGCAGAGTAAAAAGAAAACCCACAAATTTGGAAAAAATTTTAGCTGACTGTCCCTCAGACAAAGGG
>NW_004955436.1:7579363-7598877 GCF_000276665.1 Chinchilla lanigera
TTAACTATCCTGTATATTCAGTAAATGGAAAAATATTCCTTGCTCATGGATAGGAAGAACCAACATTGTGAAAATGGCCATACTCCCAAAACTGCTGTACAGATTCAATGCAATTCCCATTCAACTACCATCAGCATACCTCACAGATCTCGAGAAAATGTGCCTTAAATTCATCTGGAACCAGAAGAGACCCAGAATAGCAAAAGCAATCCTGGGCAACAAGGACAAGTCAGGTGGATAAGGTTCTGTTATGCTTTGCCTGTAAAATAATTCTAAAATTTGAAAATTAATTATATTATTCTGATTATGCAAATGTTATTTACTACAGAGCCCAGGAAGTACTTCAGCATGTTTTCTATTTACTTTTTTTACATCATTTTCTATTTTTCCTGGCACTTGCAATTTTTTAAAATACTTTTTGTCTCTACTTCATATTTTTCCAACTTCATTCAATATCATTTCACTTTTTTGCTATATATTTCCAATCCCATTATTATTGATAAAATGTAGTTTTTACAAATCCACAAATAGTGGCCTGAATAGTGTGTGTGTGTGTGTGTGTGTGTGTGTGTGTGGGTGGGTGGGTGTATGAGAAAAATTGTATAAAAATAGTTCAATATAAGTACACTAAAATTATGTGATTGCCTATAAATTATAAACTACTTATAAATTATATATTACATATAGAGAGCACTTCCTGGTCCTCGTTGCAGCCTAGGAAGTTTATATTTGTGATCCCGTGAAGAGTTATTGGAATTCTAATGAGTTAATTCCAATCTACCACTGCCAGTGCAACCCACAGCAAGAATAAAGACACTAAGACACATGTGTAGCTATGGGGAGCCAAGGGGTCCTAAGTTCAGCCATGATGATGGCCATCTGGAACAAAGGCCTTGACCCAAGGTGGAACACAGGTTTTATTCATTCATGAAGACAGGAGTAGCTTGAGCATGAGTGACTCTGAGAATCACAGGAAGTAGGTGAGTGCCATAAGCTGGCCTGGTAGGAGGCCTGAAATCACCTCTGCAAATTCAGGGACAAGGATATACAGAAAGAGTAACCTACAAAACACAGCTGAGGTAGTACCTAATGTTTTAGGGTCCTTGCTTCAGCTCTGATGTGTGATCTTTCAAGCCCCAAGAAGTCATAGCCTCTATCGCGTGGCTTAATCCCAGCCAATATCCTAGAATAATATAATAAATATTTCTTGCCTTGCCAATACAAAATGGTAGATCACAAATATTTTAAGAGAGAAAAGAGAGGTAAAGAGTAATTTAGGGGAGATCATCTATTATAATGTCAAAATGCCTACACTAGTTTCCAGATCAGTGCGTAGACTTGATCTAGAATGATTGTGCATAGCTCCAAAGGGCCAGCAGCATCTCCTCTGCCATTTTTCCATCTACTAACCATGTGTTTTTCCCATCCTACTCCGATGGTGAGCCTGATTCCGAGACATAAAATGCACTAACCAGACCTCTACTGACCTAGTAAACAGAATTGAGTGTAAATAATATTTATGACCTCGTAGAATACTTGGCTGAACCCACCTTGAAAGACAGTTTCTTTCTGCTTATGTAGAAATGTTTCACCAGCAGTAGCATGTGCATAGTTGCACACACACACACACACACACACACACACACACTCATGGACACGCACACCAAGCCAAGAGAGACAAAAGTGAAATCCACCAAGGAAAGAGGTGCATAAAGAAGGTGACTAAACTGAGGCTCCATACAACTGTTTATTTGTCATAAAACTATCCATGAGTTAACATATAAGCATAAGCATTAAGTGAGTGACAGTTGTTTTATTATGTTTTCAATGTTTTTAGTTGTATCTTAAAATATACCAGATGCTGTCCACACGATGCCAAACATATGGCTTTTGGCCCTGCTTTTGTGATCTGCAGTAGATTGCTATAATGTACAGGGCAGGGGGAAAGCGATTTACAGATAGCCCTGGCCTGAGCGTCTCATAGCGCAGCTGGATCTAATTTCACTGAACTAATGGTCTTTTCCCTCCAGCACCTTTTATTTTATCAAATGCCACGTATTATTTTTTGAAGTGGTTCTTGTTGTCGTAGCGAATACCACACATGGATAGCATACAGGACATTTGGTTGTCTGCTTTTTGGCAAAGGTCAGGACCTACTGTTGTTCATGTTTGGGTGGAGGATGTGTTTCATGGGACTCCTGGAGAAAACTAATGAGTTTCAGCTGTGTGAAAGATAATGCATAAGACACTGCTCACTTGGTTGACCTACTTGGAATCCATTAGAATCATGCGGAGTTCTAGCCACGAAAGTGGTACCTCCCGAGTGTATCTTTTGCTGTATTGGTTGCTAAGCTAACATGTCACCTGGAAAGATGAAAAGGGCGAGGAAAAGAGCGAAGGCACGACTACTCAGTTGCACCAGCCTATTTTCTTTTCTGCCCCTTCTACTAGATTTTAAGCTTCTTGAAGGTAGAGTTCACGCCTTGTCCAACATCAAATGGTCTGTACATAGCTCCTGGGCTGAAACATAATGGGAAATTAAATATCTGCTGAATGAATAGATGGAAAACTCTAATTGTCAAAGAGTCTGCGAAGATTTGATAATTATGTACGAAGTCGATGAGGAGTGTATAAAATATTGTAGATTTCATTGTACTTTCTGATTTTCCTAAAAGTCTCAGTTTTAAGATTCATCTTGCTCCTTGAAACCATCTGTTTCTTCTAACTATAGCATAATATAAGGGATGATTGAAATATATGGCAAATGTTGAAATTTAAAAAAGATTATTAGAGGGTGAAATACCTCAGTCACCATTAGTCCATCTCAAAATACTCTCTTATGCTTCAAGCTCACTTAGCCCTTTGTGTTACCTTCTGGAATTGCCCTGAAGCTCTCCTTTGTTGGTGTCTTTAGGATGTATGATCAAAAATACGGTGAGTGCTGCCAACACGCGCTACTCAGTGGAAGTCAGGCTCGTAAAAACATTCCAGGGTGTCCTTGTCTGCCTTACTCACCAGATCTGGCATTGTGCAAATTTTGGCTCTTCCTCAAAGTCAGAAGGACCATAAAGATAAACATTTTGAATTATCCAGGATACTGAAGCAGCCACTACAGCAGGACTCAAATCCCTCATGAAAGAGAACTTCCAAGACTGCTTCAGAAAGTGGCAAGAAGTGAGGGGGGAGTATTTTAAGGGAGATTAATGACAATTTGTCTTTTACTACAATACATTTAAAAATTTTAATTATTAATCATATTTCTCCATACACCTCATATTCTTCTTTGTGTTTACTGTATATTCCACATCACTCCCTGACTGTGGGGACATATGGGAGAACATTACTAGCCACAGTAGCAGGTATAACTGGTCATGTTTCAATTTTACTGCAGCCAAACTGTTTTTTTGTGAGACAGGATCTCACTATGTAGCCCAGGGTGGCCCTGAACTCATTGTATAGACCAGGCTGGCCTCAAACTCACTGTGTAGCCCAGGAAAGCCTCAAACTCACAGCAAACCTCCTGCTTCAGCCTCCTGAGTGCTGGGATTTCAAGTGTGTGCTACCATGCCTAGCCAAACTTATCTTTAAGTGGGAGACTCTCCTATGAGTTTTCTACCTCCTTAGGCTTCATTTAGGAAACCAGGAACAGGTTTCCCTAGATGTTTTTAGGGATCCTTGTTTACAAGTACCTCCACTAATTATGTCCCTAGAGAAAATAGTTTTCTTTTCTCTTTCTGAAACTTAGTTTCATCCAGCCCAGAAAAACTAGTGTATAATTGTCAGGGCAATCAAACCATAAACATAACACATTTTGCATGCAAGACTATTATCTAATCTAACCATGAATTCTAAGAACCAGCTTTGGAATTCAAAGCCATTTTATTTTTCTTTCCTTCTTTCTCTCCCTCCCTTTCTTTCTTTCTTCTTTCTTTCTTTCTTTCTTTCTTTCTTTCTTTCTTTCTTTCTTTCTTTCTTTCTTTCTTTCTTTCATCTTTCTTTTTCTTTCATTCATTCATTCATTCATTCTTTCTTTCATCTTTCTTTCTTTCCTTTCTCTCTTTCTTCTTCCCTCCTCTACCTTCCCTCCTTCCTTCCTTTCTTCATTTATTGATATGTTTCTTTAAATGGGAGAGAAAATCCATGGGGCAGAGAACCAGGAGTTATGTAAAACGCAGTTAAGATATCAGAATTATATTTTTACTGTGTACATATTATCTAATTTAATCTATATAATACCTATTTATAAATTTGACAGGCAAAACTCTGAAAATTTAAATAATACTCCCAACTTCTCATGCTAGAAGAAAAGTTTTAAATTAATATTGGGCCTCAAATGCCCAAATTCATTTCATTCTGCTACAGTTCCAGCTTGCAAATAAAGTGCTGCTGGCACAAATTCAGTCTATAAGTATGCATTAACGCTGGGCACATGATGGCCTTTTTAGCCACATTTTTTTCCAGAGTTGATTTCTTTTATAGAATTTATAGGGAAGGACAATAAGTAATTTTTACATGAGCCAGACAGTTGAGTTCCAAGCTTGATCCATCACTGTTCTTTGCAATCTATGTTTAATCCCCCATCAACCTCTACCATTATGTCACCTTTTCTCTTTCTCCATTACAACCTGCCTGACATCCTGTCACTATTCTGACTCTCCTTCCTCCTCTTATGACTTTCTAACTGGTCCCCCATGTGTTCCATTCATCTTAAGATCCATTATCCACAGGCAGTTGAATTATCCTTATACCCACGCATACCCTCAAGTCACTCTGATGTTCGAAGTCCTCCCAGGTTCCCCATTGCTTTTTTTTTTTGTTTTTCTCTGGTACCGGGAATCGAACTCACGACCTTGCGCTTGCCAGGCTGGCGCTTTTGCCGCTGAGCTAAATCCCCAGCCCCTCCCCATTGCTTTTATCCAGCTCTTCCCTACATCACCATGCTCTTTGCACTACTGTCCTTCTTACTATGCACTTCATAACTTTGGCCTTGTTTCAGTTCCTCAGATTTGCCCTGCTCTTTCTCAGCCTTTAAACTGCTACTCACTGGACCCTGTCTGCTCACACCTTTTATCTCAGTAACTTCTGTACCTGTTGTGGAGCTGATTTCAGATGTCTCTTTCTCTAGACTGTTTTTGGTGACTCATCCAAGTAGGCTTTGTCCCTTGGAGGTCTGCTTGCTCTCCTACACCTTATGTGAGTGTGTATTTCAGTTTTGTCTGCCAGTCTTGTTTACTTCTTTTGGAAAGGCACAACTATTGATAAATAGCACTTTTTAATGTTTGGATGGCAAACTATTCTTTCTCCCTACTTGTATGGCTTCTTTGTTGTACATAAAGCAGCTGCAATTAAATAATTGTGTAATCAATTTATAAATATCTTACTTAAATGTAAACTTCTTAAGCAACTATGTCTGTGTTGTACATGGATTGTCTGGATCTGTAGTATAGTGCCTAGTGCTAACTGGGTGCCAACTATATATTGAGGAACTATTAATGAACAAAATATTCTGGGCTCAGAATTATATTACAAATTCACAACGATAAAAACAGTGTGATACTGGTGCAAGAACAGACATGAGGATCAAGGTAACAGTAGAGGATGCAGAAACAACCCCAAGCACATTCAACTACTTTATCTTTAGCAGAAGAGCCAGAGTATGCACCGGAGAAAGATAGCCTCTTTAATAAATGATGCTGGGAAAACCAGCTATCCACATGCAGAAGATTGAATCTAGACCCATATCTTTTCCTGTTTACTAAACTAAAATCAAACAAAATGATGCTCAAAATGGGTCAAAGAAATAAATGTTGGAACAGAAAACACTTAATTTGCTGGCATTTAAAATAGGTAAAACCCCTGAAATCACAGGCAAAAGCAAGGACCTTCTGAACAGAACCTACTTGCACAGGAAATAGTTCCAAGGATAAACAAATGGGGTCATAGCAAATTAAAATGCTTCTGCAAAGCAAAAGAAATAAACAATGGAGTAAAGAGACAACTTACAGAATGGGAAAATAATTTTGCCAGCTATTCCTCCAGTGATTAATATGTAGAATATATAAAACAGCTTAAACAAATTAGACTGCCTTAAATAGAAGTTCCAAAAAAAAATGGTCACCTGAAATGAATAGACACTTTAAAGAAAAAGTACAAATAGCGCTGGGGATATAGCTCAGTGGCACAGTTCCTGCTTGGCTAGTGCAAGGTCCTGAGTTTGATTCCTGGTACAAAAAGTACAAATAGCCAATAAATAAATACATGAAGAAATGTCCAACATCACTGGCCATTAGAGAAACACAGATTAAAACAATACTGAAATTTCACCTTACCCCAGAAAGAATGGCCATCATCAAGAAATCAAATACTGACAGGCTCTATGCTTAACATTTTCAGCAACTGTCAGACAATGTCAAAGCAACTGTATCACTTTACCTGCTGGTCAGCAGCATGTGAGAGCTCCATTTCATTCATAGCTTTTCTTACACTTGTTACTATCTGCCTTTTTGATTATGGACATCCTAGTAGTGGTGTAGTAGTATTTCATGGTAGTATTGACTTATGTTTCCCTGATGGGTAGCGATTTTGAACATTTTCTCACATGCATATTTGCCAGTTTTGTATCTTCTTTAGAGAAATATCTCTTTAGATTCTTTGATCATTTTAAACTGAGTTGGCTTTATATTATTTATATTATTGGGTTGTAAGATTGCCATCACAATGATATTAACACTTCTAAATCATGAACAAGTAATATTTTTTCATTTCTGTTTTTCAACAGGGTTTATAGTCTTTAGAATATGGTTTTTTCATTTCCTTTGCTAAATTTATGTCTTAGTTCTTTATTCTTTTGGATGTTCTGTGAATGTTTTCCTCCAAAAAGTCTATGTTCTATTACCTTTGAATGTTAATATATTAGGAAATATTACTTCTGCAGATGTAGTTATTTTGAGGTTATTAGAGTGTCCTGGCTCCCATATAGCTGTTGTCTTTATAAGAAGAGGAAAATTCCAGAAATTGGAAAAGTGAACCTTCAGTCCAAAGAAGGCCAAGAATTCATGGTTAAAAAGAGGCAAAGAAAGACTCTCCCCTTTGGGTTGGTAGCAGTATGTCAACACCTGTCAACACCTTACTTTTGAAATTTTAGCCTCTAGACTGTCTTTTGTAAGAAAACCTTATTGTATTATGTCTAGAAAACTTAACCTTGTGACGATGACCAATATAAACATATCACAATAATATAGTTTGAACATTTCTTGGGGTGTCTCCCATAAGGTTATGAAAATTATTGGGGCTCCACATTAATGAACAAGGCCTGGAGAAATGTTTCCAGGAATCTGCTTCCTTATTCATCTATTGTAATCCTGTCCAATAGTTCTACCAAGTCTAAAGGGTCCCCCATTTAATAACCTTAACATATTTCTGATGACCTATGAAAACCAGATCATAATACTTAACACATAATTTTAATGAATCGTAGCACATAAACAATATGCATTACATTTATAAAATTAATTTCAACCTCATTTTGACCAGATGGCAACTTGGGTGGAAACATGTCTTTAATTTAGATGACATCTGTGTGTAACCTGACTTAATTTACAGAAAAATATGTCAAAAATCCAAAAATGGAAAAAACAGAAAAAAATTTTTGAGTTCAAAGAAAAGGGCTGGGGATATAGCTCAGATTGGACAGACAAATAAAAAAATACACATATGACAATTTGTTTATAAATTCACAGTGCAGTCAAATATACTTGGCCAATTTGAATTATAATAACTCTTTTGTAGTTTATAAGTTTGTAACTATAAATAGACTAGTCAACTTTTTTGTAGGTCAACTAATAGAGATCTCATGTAATAAGAATCAGAAGGAATAAAATCTTTTACACCTGTGAAAGCAAAGACAGGTATTAAGATGGGCTCTAGGGTGGTAGTCTATCTGATTGGAATTTCCAGCTATATAGGCTACTCACTACTGTTTTGATAGCCACATGTAACTGTTCCCTCTAAAGAGACAGAATGTTAAAGGTAATTATAACTATGTCTAGGGAATAAGCAGGCCAGATTTGGGTGTAGAAAGAGATTATCTCTGAGAATAGTGGCTGGCCCACATGGCAAGACACTAGGCCTCAAATAAATCCTATCACAATTTAATTATGAAATGATTTTTCTCTGACAATTACATAGAATGAGGACTGCAGGGTTAACATAATAAGTTTTTCAGGGCTTTGGGCCAACCAGATCTGAGATGAAGTGACATAACAACAATAGGACTGTATGGAAACATCTTCTGCATACAGAGGAGGGTAAGTAAAATAAAAAGTATAATTAATAATTGCCTTATCTTTCATGTCTATGGGGATGGCTGGGCCTGATATCAAATTCATTGGTAACTGGGATGTGCCAGTTTCATGATAAATTTCAGGTGCGAGGTCCATTCAAGTAAATGGTCTAAGTAAGGGGGGGTTGGGGATGAAAGCCCCCATAGTCTATCTCTGACACTGGGGTATACATAATACACACGCTATGATAGTGATCATGGCAACACAGTGTCAGGAGTCTGTGCCAGACTCTGACAGTCTATCAGTGCCTTGGCAGCATGGATTGTCTTCTCCAGGCTCTTGTTCGTGATTGGCTTGGCCTCCATCATTGGTGGGTTGGAGTTGCCACTGACAATTGTTGAGATTTATCTGTGTAAAAGTCACTGTCGGCTATCTGACCTACAGGGTGGTCAACTGATTCCAGCACAGGGACTTCCGTATTCAAGGTCACTATTCTTGGATGATAGCCATGCTGGTCATCTACCTCTTTTTAAAATAAAAATATACTTTCATCCTCAGGTTATTAATGGTGATGGACCTTCCCGTTTATCTGTCTGTGTATCTTTCCATGAGATGTGAGTATGTGGTAATTTAGAGTCAGGCCAGACTGCCAATGAAATTCAGCTGAAGTGTAGTTGCTTTCTGTTCAGGGATTTAAAAAATTTAAGGTGAAGAGCTGGGGATTTAGCTCAGTGGCACAGTGCCTGCCTGGCATGTGCAAAGTCATGAGTTTGATTACTGATACCAGAGAAAAAAAATTTAATGTGAAGATGGCATGGTCCAGTTGAGCCTGTGGAGGAAGCTGTATTCCCCCTTTTTTGTTTATTTAAACAATTTTGGAGTGTTTTTTTTTTTTTTTTGTACCAGAAATTGAACTCAGGACCTTGACCTTGCCAGGCAGTCTCTTATGCCACTGAACTATATCCCCAGTTCAATTTTGGAGTGTAAATGAGCCCTTTCTACTATAGCTTGGCCTTGTGGATTATATGCAATGTCTGTAAGGTGTTTAATATACCAGAACTGAAAAAGGAAGATAATGGTTTGCTAGTATAAGAAGGACAGTTATCTGTTTTTACAGTTTTTGGTAGCCCAATTGGGGCAAAAATAGACAATGTTGTTGAACATGTCCCATTTTTTCTCCACAATGACAAGTAGCATGCATTAAATGGGAATAGTTATCAGGAGAAACATGAGCATATTGCAAGCTCCCCAAAGAGGGGATATGAGTAACATCCATTTGCCAAATTTTATTTTGTCTGAGCCTCCTGGGATGGCTGCCTTGGGGGGTACTGGGTGAGGAAGTTTTTGACAGGTAGGGCAAGAGAGAATGATATTTGCAGCCTGTGAATGTGACATTTGAAATTCGTTCATTAAAGCTTTACTATTTTGGTGGTGATATCCATGTGATTTTCTAGCCAGATCAAAAGAGGAAACAAAAGCAATTAATGAATTAGCCTGCTGATTACCATAAGTTAAAGGCCCAGGTAAATTAGAATGAGATCTGACATGTCCTATGAGGAAGGGGGCAGTATAGCTGTGAATTATATACTGTAATTTTAAAAATAGGTCAAGCAACAGTGGGTCTAAAGTGGCCCACAAGGTAGCACTTTCAAGCCTTTGGGTGAGAATCACAGGAGTTTGCTGCGTCATGTCTAAAACAACCAAAATAGTTATTTCTGGTCACTGTGCTGAAAGATTAGGGGTTAAAATGACATGCTGAAAATCTGGACTTCATGTGGCCATTTTTCCTTTAGAGGAGCTGTGTGTGAAAAAAAAATAGGTGCGTTAGAAATGGGCTTTAACTGGGTTATTCTAGGTGAAATGCAAGGGTGTTTTAAGAAAGAATTAGAGAAGGGGATCTTTAGGAAAATGATTGTCAACCTGTCCAGTGAAGTCTGCAAAAGCCCCCTGCTAATATATCGCTTGTTGTAATAATATAGCATTTTGATTCAAGTCTATGGGTAAAAATATAGAGTAGTGAAAAGCTGAGTAGAATGGGTTCTTCCATTTATTATAATTTTAGCTATTTGTTCAGTATATAATTGTAAAGTTTAACAATTTATTAGGAAGATAAACCCATTCTAAGGGGAATAATTGATCATCATAGGATTGACCTAACAATCCTGTAGGAGAATGTGGAGTGTCGAGTACATACAGGATAAGAGGATATTGGATTTAACATGATACACCTATTGGATTTAACATGATACACCTGACATTGGTGCAGCATTGACTCTGCTAACTCCCGAGAGGCCTCCAGCTCAAGGTGCAGGGAGAGTCAATCTGAGAGTCATCCTGGGGTTTCATAAAGATGTTTTCACTGATAAGTGACTGTGCCTAGTTTAGGGTGAATCCAATTAATATCTCCCAACAACTTTTGGAAATCATTCAAAGTCAACAGCCAATCTTGTCTTATTTCGATTTTTTTAGGTCTCACCATCCATTCTGTTAGCAAATTTCATAAATAATAAGGCCTGGAAATCTGTACTTTATCAGGAGCTGTACAAAGGCCAAAAGTCTTTAAATCCCTTTTCATCAAGGCAAATAAGTTATATAACTGAGATTTAGAAATAGTTGTTAATAAAATGTTGTCCATGTAATGGATGATATGCGCTTGAGGGAATTATCCTTTGGAATTTTGCAGGGCTTATCCTACAAAAAGTTGACACAGGCTGGACTATTTTTCATCCCTTATGGAAGAGACATCCATTGATATCATTTCAGAGGTTCCTTAAAGCTTATCCTAGGTACAGGAAAAGCAAACTTCTGATGATCAGGAGGATGGAAGGGAATTGTAAAGAAGCCGGTCTTGAGATCGATCATAATCAGGGGCTTCTCCCTAGGCATAGCAGTGGGGGATGGAAGCCTTATGTGCAAAGCCCCCATTGGCTGCAAGCAAGCATTAATTGCTCTTAAATCTTATAATAATCTCCATTTATCAGATTTGTTAAGGAATAACAAACACAGGGGTGTTCCAAAGACTAACTGATGGCTTCAAGTGACCCAGTTGAATTTGTTCCTGTATTAACTCATATAGATGTATAAGCTTCTTCTTTTTGAGGGGTCATTGGTCCACTCAAATAAGAGTTTCACTGTTCCACTGTAAGAGTAAAGCTGTTTTGGGAGGAGAAGCATCAGTGGTCCCCACTAAAAAGGGGTTTTGATACCCAGTTCCAGTGTATAAATAAAGGAAATGCTTCCTTTATTTTGGGTAACACCCCAAAATAAAGTGGGGTGTTACCTGAAATTTTTTTGGCTGTATTTTGTTGAGGATTTTTACCCTGGAATATTGGTATAAATATACACAATACTTAATTTTAACATCCAAGGGCTGGAGATTTCCTCGGTTATTTTTTCCCAGTCTTTTACCTTGCATATATCCAATCTTATTCATAGGCTTTTGAGCAATGGAGGCAGATTCAGTAGTCAGTTTCATTTCCTTCTTTTAATAAATATCTTCCCCACAAGTTTACTGGCATAGAGGCTACAAAAGGAAGAAATAAACAGGTTTGACCACCATGCCCATGATATGTTAAGGGAGACTCACTTCATAAAACTTGATGGGATGACTTGAGTCCCACCAATGATACAGAAGCTGGCTTAGCAGGCCAGGAAATGGGCCACTGATGAGACAAAATTGTAGAAACATCAGCACATGTATCCAATAGGACTTGGAATGTTTTTCCATTAATTTCACTGGAACACATGAGTCTCTCCTCCACTAGCTTTTGTGTAAAATAAATTTCTCTTTTCAAAGTTTCTCCTATTCTTCATCCGAATTGAGGGTCCTGTCTAAAATAAGTGACACCAGATGAGGGTACTGGTAATAATATCAATATATTTTTCAGGTTCAGTTACCCAAATACCCTTATTTATTTGTATCTTCATTTTGTTATCCATGTAATGGATGATATGTGATTGAGGGAATTATCCCCTGGAATTTTGCAGGGCTTATCTTACAAAATGTTGACAATGGCTGGACTGTTTTTCATCTCTTATGGAAGAGACATCCATCGATATCGTTTCATAGGTTCCTTAAAGCTTATCCTAGGTACAGGAAAAGCAAACTTCTGATGATCAGTGTTTTATTGTTTTTGCTGTACAGATACTTAATCTCTTGTTTAGATGTGTTCCTAAGTATTTTTGTAGCTTTTATGAATGAGTTTGTCTCCTTAATTTCTTTTGAATATTTAAGTTTCAGATATGGAAATACAACTGATTGTGTACATTTATTTTATTTTGTTATTTTTTTTTTTTGGCACTGGGAATTGAATTCAGGATCATGCACTTGCCAGGCAGGTGCTGTGCCACTGAGCTACATCCCTGGCCCTATACATTGTTTTCATATTTTGCAATTTTACTGAATTTCTTAAATCCAATAAGTTATTTAAACAATATGTAGAGTTGTATAAATATATAAGATCATGTCATCTGCAAAGAGAAAATTTTACTTAGTCCTTTCTATTAGAAGCCTTTTATTTCTTCTTCTTGCCTACTTGTTTTGCATAGGACTTTCAGTGGAATCTTAAATACAAATGACAAGAGTGACCATCCTTGTCTTGTCCAGATCCTAAAAGAAAAACTTACAACTTTTCACCATTGAGTATGGTGTTAGTTTGAGGTTTGTCCTATATATTCTTCATTATGCTCAGGTACGTTCCTTTATATATATATATATATATATTTATATTTATATATATATTTATATATATATTTATATATATATATATAAAGAGTTTTATCATGAGAATATCAAATGAGGATCATGAAAGGGTTAATTTTGTAGTGTATCATATTTATTGACTTGTGTATGTTGAACTACCCTTGGATCCTAAGGATAGATATCACTTGATCATGGTGTGGATCCTTTTAACATGGTATTGAAATTTTTTTGGCTGTATTTTGTCGGGGATTTTTACCCTGGAATATTGGTATGTAGTTTTCTTTTCTTGACATTTCCTGGCTTTATTAGCAAGGTAATGAGAGCCTCCAGGAACGAGTTTGGATGTTTCTCCTCTCTTTCATTTTTTTTTGGTGGGAAGTTTTGGGAAGGAATGACACTAATTCCTTTTAAATATTTGGTAGAACTCATCATACAACTCATCAGGCCCTGGGATTTTCTTTGTTGAGTGTTTTTGATTAATGGCTCAATTTCCATAGTGATTATAGCTTTATTCTGATTTTCTATTCTTTCATAGTTTGGTTTTGGCGCATTGTATATTGTTAGGAATGTATCCTTTCTTTTAGATCATGGAAATTGTTGGGGAATTTTTTTACAGTAATATATTGTGATCCTTATTAGTCTTGTATTAGTTTTTCAATGTTCCTATTTTCCTTTCCTATTTAGTTAATTGAAGTCTAGTTTCTTTATTCTTATTCTGTTTAAAAACTTTACTGATTCTTTTAAAAAAGAGCTATTTCCATTGACATTTTCATTTTTCTAGTCTCTGTTCCATTTGCTTCGGTTCTGATCATCTTTATGGCCTTTAGTTTGCTAGTTTTATGCTTAGTTTGCTCTCCTTTTGTAGTTACTTGTGCGAATGTCAGTTACTGATTTGATATCTTTCCCTTTTCTTCATATAGGGATTTAGTGTTATCAATTTCTCTCTTAGAATTGCTTTTGCTGTATCCTATAAATTTGTATGTTTTGTTCCAATTTTTATGTCTCATAATATTTTATTTTCTTATTATTTCATCTTTGAAATGGTTCAAGAGTGTGTTCACTTGATGATGTCTCATAAGTATTATAGACTTTCTTTTTTTAATTAGATTTTCTTTTTCTTCCCCTGATGGCTAATTCCAAATGGTGTGCCCTCAAATTCTCTAATTCTAATTCTGCTTGTTTGTCTCTGTTGCAGCTCTTTTTCAGTGTATTTATTGTTACTCAACTCCACAATTTCTGTTAGATTCTTTTTAATGGTTTCTGTGTCTTCTTTGAAAAAAGTGTATTGTTTTCTTGATATCATTTAACTGCCTGTGTTCTCCCGAATTTCCCTAATTTTCTAAGGTCATTTTATTTTTCCAGTTTAGATAAAGTTTAAAATGGAAAGTACCAAAAGCAAAGAATAAGAGAATAGAGGTGATTCTTCATGTGAAACAGAATAGCAAAAAGCCTGTAGATTACATTACAAATTACTAAGAAAGGTTTAGAAACAGAACAACAGAATAAGATAACTGGTGCCATGGTCCCTTCAAAAATCATATGCACTCCGAGGCCTGTGGCTTGTGGAAGGTAATTGAATAATGGGGATGCAACAGCTGACTTGCAGTCCTGTTAGAGCCGGGTTCTGGGGTGTTCCCTGCAAAATGTATCCCCCACTCCAGTTCCTTCCTTCTTGCTCTACTTCCTGGTCACCATGATGTGAGCAGATTTCTTTTGCCAGGCCTTCCGGCCTCAGAGCCAGGTGGATATGCAAGGATTCAGAAAGGCACAATCATAAATAGCATACGATATGTGAAGACAATTATATGATAACCACTGAGTCTTTTCCAGGTGAAAAAGTAATTTCTTTACTCTTTCCCCCAGGTCTGTGGTGGCAAACCAATGCCATGTACTTTATTTGTTTATGGCAACCAAATTTGTATGGCAATCTTCTTCAGTTTGATAAACTATGCAATTATTACTTTATAGGATAGCAAAACATATAGGAGAAACTGGAATATTTTATTTTAGGGGTCAAAGAAAATTCATGAGGGCCTTGTTCTATACTTTTTGAAGTGCCCTTGACTTTTTATTGGAATTTTCTTAAAAGATACTGTACTAAAAATAAAGTGAGGGAAGAAGAAAAACATGGAAACAAAGCTTTTGTAAATGACGAGGGGAAGAGAGGTTGAAGGGAGAGGAGGGGAATGGGGAAAAAAAGAATTAAGTTATATCATGTACAGGTGCAAATTCTCTATAATAAATGTGATCATTGCATATATCTAACATGTATCAATAAAACCTGATTGAAGAAGAAAAGATATTGAATTAAAGTTTTCACTTCCATTATTTATAATCCACAAGATTGTGTAACTGCAAATAAAAGGCACCTTCATTTGTTTTTCAGAAATAACATTAATATTATTGACATGGAGAACTATAATGAGGAACATTCAGATAATTCAACTAAAGACAAAAAAAATAGTCTTTCATCCACAGATTACATGCTTCAGTTGAAAAGGTTTATTGTTTGAAAATTTGATTTAGTTGGTTGCATTCTGAGGATCATACAAATACAGACAAAGATGGTGGCATACCTAATAAAAATCACCTTATCCTAGCATTCAGGAGGCTGAGGCAGGAGGATTGCTGTGAGTTCAAGGCCAGCCTGGGCTACAAAGTGAGTTCAAACCCAGCCTGAACTGTATAGAAAAACCCTATCTCAAAAAGACTGAAAAAAAGGGAGTTGTGAACACTGATACGTTACAGCCAACAATTACTCAGTGATGATGTGTCCTTGCATGTTTTGAATTTGGATGATTATGTGGTGAAAATAACCAGGTATCCTACTGGTCTTCAGATGACACAGATTATTTTCCTTCTCTGTGTAAAAAAATAGTATGGAGTTATACTTTAGTCTGAAGTTTTCTGATTCTTAACTCCAAAAACTGCACTCTGCTCCACATTTGATGGCTAAACATTAGGTTCTTGGCCTTCTTTGTAATTCTAAGGTTAAAATTAGCTGGATCTACAAAAATCTAAAACTTTTTGAGGCTTTTCCCCCTGGCTACCATAACTAAACATACTAGAGTCAGGAGGAATTGCTGCCTTCAAAATATTTTTTGGATCCTCACAAATCTATAATGAAAAATCTATTTTTGCATACTTCTTAGTGAAGATACTTTTATAAGTAAACAGATTACAGAACGAGAGAAATAAAGTGCTGTGAATATAGAGCTTCGGGGAGAGTGGAGTTGCTGTATTTTAAGTTAGCAATAATAATGTTGTAGCAGAGTTTTTTGTCAGTTTTACATTTGTCACATTCAAATGTATATATTTTTTATTAGTACATGTTTATAGTATGTAATGTTGCATTCTTGGGGGAAGGGATACATGTACATACTATGTCTTAACTCTCATTTTTATCGCATTTCCAAGAATTTGGAGTCATTTAAAACTAGCACTATTTGAACCGGGCATGGTGGCACACAGTAGCAAGTCCAGAAATCTGGGAAGATGAGGCAGGAGGAACTCAAGTCTAAGCCCAGCCTGACCACCTTTGGAGACCTTTGGAGATACAAAAGGGCAGGGATGTAGGTCAGTGTATAGACCCTAATTTAATCCCCTGTACTGAAAAAGAAAAAAAGAAAAAGCAAACATGATTTGAAGTCTCACTGAGCATACTGTGTGTGAGTTAGGAAGCCTTGCAGATGTGCAGCATTTCCAGAGCTACCTCACCACCCCACCTACGTGACCCCGAAGACAGCTGGCGTCTTTTTACGGTGTTATCCTTATCCTCAGTAGAGGATATTTTGAGCTTTTCCATCATTCATTTCTCATTTTAACAGTTTTAAAGTCAGTATCTATTCTTCATATCTAAGATAACTTTCTTTCTCAAACGTATTTTGCTGTTGCCACCCTCCCCCTCTACATAGATGAAACACACAGTATGTGAAGACAATTAGATATCATTCGCTGAGTCTTTTCCAGGTGAAAAAGTAATTTCTTTAGTCTTTATCCCAGGTCAGTAGTAGCAAACCAATGGCACACACTTTATTTGTTTTTCTTTTAAGACAAAAAGATGTTAATGTCTGAGTTGTTTTTTCCACACTAAAACCTCAGTACTCAGGTCTAATTGCAGTGTTGGCACATTGTGATATATAAGTGGGTTTTAGTTTGGGCACTCACTTTCCAAAAGGTTTGCCATCGGGCTCTAGGTGAACTTTTCCATCTACAGTTTAAACTCATCAACATGCTCCTGTCTTCAGTTCCTTACTGTACTAACTCCTTTTTAGCTTTCCTTTTTCTTTTCATGTAAAGAATGCAGTGACTCCTTAGGTACCCTGAGGTTGGGGACCAAGTAGTAGAGACATATTTGGGTTTGGAAATCTCATCTGTTGTTCTTTCATCTCAGTAAAGCCTAAGCTTTTCAATGAGAATGTGACATGATGAAATGATTCTATCTTAGATTCTAATACAAGTTTCAGAAGGTTCACTCACTTTAGTGAGCAGTCATTTCACACTTTACACAGGGTAAAGAAGAATAGTTAAGAAGATATGCAAGAAGTACTCTTAATTATCTAAATTATCCAATGGTAACTTAATTATCCAATGGTAACTTAAATTTGCTTTAAATAAAAGGCAATTCATTTATAAAGGAAAAAGTATAAAATCTCTACAAATTAGTGTGAACACTTTCTTATTAGAAAATATTACTGTTTAGAATTGTAGACTCCAAGAGACATAACAAATAGTATTTATTCATGAAAGCAATCTGCCCCAAAGCCAAAGCCAATAATGGATGAATAAGATATAGCCAGAACACATGGGACATAAAAAAGAGGGAGCAGGATGAAGAATGATCACGAAATAGAAAAGAAGAAAAGTAATTTTAATATCCTTAAGGATAAATTTAACAAAATATGTACAAAACTCATACTCTGAAGTCTACAAACCATTTTTTTTTTTAAGAAATGAAGCAAGGCCTAAAGAAATGGAAAGATATCTCCTGGTAGTGGAACAGAAGAATGCTTACTTTTAAGAAGGGTGCAGTATTTCCCCAATTGATCTACAGACTCAGAGTAATCCCTGCCAAAATCTCACCTCACTTATTTGGAAATTTAGCAGGCTGATACTGAAATTCTTATGGAAATTCAAGAGTTCTAGAATGAAAAATTCTTGAAAAAGAATAATGAAGGTATTAAAGTAAAAGAAGAAAGTTATATCCATTTCTTTAGTGATAACAAAAGTTAGGTAAGTATCAAAACATAAAGCCTAAAGCTATTAAACTTCTAGGAAAAAATATAATTGTAAATCTTTTTGACTTTTGATAATGTGACGGTCTCTTAGATATGATACCCAATGCACAATAAGAGAAAAATGGATGAACTGGACAGCATCAAAATTAGATTATGTGTGCTCTGAAGGACAGCCTCAAGGGAGTGAAAAGGTAACCCCAACAGTAGAAACAAATATTTTCAAACCAGATGTCTCTGATAATTAATTTTACTCAGAGTATATAGCTGTTTTTACTCAGAATACATCAGAATTCTTTCAGCTCAATTACATGCAGATAAGTAATCCAAATAAAAATTAGGCAAAAGATCTAAACAGGCATTCATCCAAGGAAGATATATGAGTCAAAAATTACAAGGTGCCACTTCATACCCAGTAGGATAGCCATAATAAAAAAGGCAGACAATGACAAGTGATGGGAAAGATGTGAATAAACAGCCCTGCATGCTTTGTCCCGAAAGAGCCAGTGTTCCAGGAGCGGCTGGACTCCTGGGCTTGAGTCTGTGCTTGCCCACACCACCACAGTTCCCAGCTGAAATGCGCGGAGAGAGCCAGGTATTTCCTAGCTACTCCCTGAGGGCAGAGCACACGCATCAAGACCCTGCCGCCATTACAGACGGAGTCCTGGCCTCCCTGCTTCCGCGGCAGAGAGGCGATTTTCACTTGGAAGCCCCAGGGTCTTCTCTGGCTGTGGGCGGGGCGAACAGACTCTCAACCCTGCACGCCCTGCGCCTAGTGAGCGAGTGCTCCAAAAGGCCCTGACCCTCAGTGCGAGTCTGAGCTTTGCCTTTGCCAGGACCCCCTAGCCAGTTGAAGGCTGGGAAAGTCTGTGACTGATACCCATCTGGGCTGTATCTGGTTCCTGTATGTATCCTGATCTGACTGGAACGTAAGTTCAGGTGGTTCACAAACTGTAGATCCTGCAGTTTGTGTCTGAATTATACCTCTACCCTAGATTACCTGGGGAAATAGGTCCACGGATGGGGATTGCCACACCAGTGCAACCCGAGTCAGGTTGTGCACGTGCCCTGAACTGCAAGGGGACACTGAATCACACGGTTGGCCATCAAATGACACAAGTGCCTGTGTCTGAGAACGGGGATAACTAGATATAAATCAAAAACTGCCGGAAAACCCAAGACTAAGTAGCGCTACTCAGAGGTCATCCAGGGCCAAACCCGAACAACAGGCAAAGTAGGGTCACTAGTAGTTTTGGCTGAGCAGCTACTGAAGAGGGAAACTGAGCTTTCTGCATC
>NW_004955436.1:7604158-7605296 GCF_000276665.1 Chinchilla lanigera
TTTGTTTGTAACTCTGTATTGTCTGTATTGTGCTTGTGATGTTGTAAAATGTTGTATGTGTGTTAATGTTTCCCTCCTTTTATCTTTAAAATAAAAAAAAAAGATGTGAATAAATTGAATGGCCATACATTGCTGTTGGGAATGTAGAATGATACAGCTGCTTTGTCAGATAATTTCTGAAAATTTCCTTATAAAGTTGCCTTGTAATAAGCCCATGCACTCTTAGGATGGACCCAAGGAGATGAAAGTGTGTTTTCGTGCACATACTCTTATGTCAATGCACACAGCTCACTATTCATAATAGCTAAAATGTGGAAATCCATCCATGGAGATGGGTAGATGAGAACTGGCATAGCCATGCAGCTAAATATTTTCATCAAAGTATTTTTATATTTTGCTCAAACAAAAGCAAAACTGTGGAGATGATCAAAAGCTCAGTGGTTAACTGGAGCTTTGGGAAAGATAAAGAGGGATGTATCAGAGTATCAAAGGGAAAGATTTTAAGACAGTGAAAGTATTGTGTATGACACTGTAATGGCTGATACAGCACTAAGCTTTTGTTAGAAGCCATGGAGTACACAAAACAGAGAACAAAAGCTAATGTAAACTATGGACTTTAGTGAATAAAAAGTATGGATATTGGCTCCTCAGTTTTGATATGCTCTGCAGTGATGCAAAAGTGTCAGTAGCAGGAATCTTGTGTGGAGAGGCAGTATATGGAAACGCTCTAACTTTCCCTTTCTTCTGTAAAACTAAAACTACTCTTAAAAATATTCATTAAAAATTGAAATACTGATAAATGTAGTAACATAAATAAGCCTTGAAAACATTATTTGAAGTGAAAGGAGGTACTGTAAGGAGCCATAAATTGTGTGATTTTACTTTAGGAAATGTCCAGAATAATAAATCCAGAGGGACAGACGCTGTATTGCTGGCTGCCAAGGCTGGAAGGAGGAAAGGACTTGGAGAGGAAATGGACAGCAACTGTTAACCACACAGATTCTTTATGGGGTGATAAAAATGCTCTAAAATTGATTTTGGTGGTAGCTGCACAATCTACCAGAAAACACTGAATAGTGCTCTTTAAATGGGTTAATGTTGTTTTATATGAATTGTATTAAAAGATGATTACATGCAG
>NW_004955436.1:7605653-7629433 GCF_000276665.1 Chinchilla lanigera
AGGGCTTCGTGCTTGCCAGGGAGTCACTGTGCTGCTGAGCTACATCCCCGACCCTTGCCAGGCAGTTCCAATCCTTTCCACTGCTGTGAAAGTCCAGAATAAATCTGTAATGTGTGTGTATATCCTACTCTTTTTTCCTGTTTGCTTTTATTTTTTAAGACAATCAGTTAATTGCACCTACCTGTAGAGTGGAAAATCCCTCTGCATAACTTGGAAGAATTTGGAAAGTAAAAATTACCAGATGATGCTCTAGGAAGTTTCTGAAGCATAAAGGAGTGAATGTAATAGATTTTAAGTCACTAATCAGGCATGAGATTTGAAATAAATCAGCCAACTTTATAGTGAAATTGGTATGGGAAACTTAAAGGGGATCATTTCTGAGGGGTTGCCCAGACAAATTGGCCTTGGCATTATCCTGCAGAATTCCTGAGATTGGCATCATGAGAAAAGAACAACCAAATGTGCACTAGTACTGTTATTGTTTTGGTATTTGGGATGTAATTGATACTGCTTGAGAGAGAGACAAAGAGAGAGAGAAAGAGAGAGTGAATATGAGAATTTATAAGTTCAAATGAAAAAAATTCTTTTATGAATAAGTTCAGGGCAGTAGGAAAGAGTAGCAGGTGGATTTTGATGTACTTAACCAAACCAGCAAGAATTAAGTGCTAGTACATGGTGTTTTTCGTGGAATTCTTATGGTCCTGGACTTAGAGAGATCAAATAATCATGGGATATATTGGAGTTCATCAATCGGAACAAATTTTGGGAAAATCTGATACAAAATCATATTTTCCCCAAAACAATCAGATTGCTTGTTGCTTAACATTTTAAAATTCAGATGATCTATGACAGGAGAGATAATTAGAATCTGATATAAAACAGTTTATTAAATTTGATAGAGTAAACTGAGATGATAAAGAGAATTAGGATCTCATATTCATTCACTTAAATTTGTATTACAGGATTGTTCTAAAAATAAATCTATAGCATGGATGTGTATGTCTCCAAAAATGGCTTTGTTATCAATTTTTATGGTTAAGCCCAAAGTGTACCCATGGTATTGGCTACAGTTTGGAATTTTGGAGACACAATAACTTTTCTAGTTATATTTAAGTATGATCAGTTAGGAAATAGTGCTCTTAGTGGTTTATTTTAAATATTTTCTTGACAAACTGACTAAAGTTACTTTTTTTGTTTGCTTATTTTTCAATAATCCGTGTAAGGTCAATATTGGAAAGGCTGTCACCAATGGATAGAGACCAGGTTGAGATCTCTCACTTAATTTTTGTCATTTTAATTCATGGTTTGGGGTAATGTATTGTAGCACCAACATGTTCTTGTGTTATTCATTTATTACTCATTTATAAGGACTCGACCTGTTTTGATGTATGTATTTTACATATGTTGAATAAAATAACTTTTAATTAGAAATGCATAGATTGTATGAGAACAGAACTGGTGAAAATCTTCTGGTTGATAAAAGTAAGTCTTAAACTTGGATCCTTCACAGCACACCCATCTTCGCAACTCTGTCGTTCAGCTGTACCAACCAACTCGGGAGACAGATGGGCTCAGGAGGAATGACAGCAGCAGTTCGGCGATTTGGAAATGCTGTTTTGGACATGGTCTAATGCGCCCACCTTATGAAAGTTCATAAATAGAGTGTCGGTCCATATGTCTATCAGCCTAAAAATAGAAATTAAATTGTCCCCATAGTTACATCAAATGCTGGAAAGTTAGAAATGTTGAAACGTATTTTAAAATCAATATTTCCAGGAAATGTTCACCTATCACCATGTCCCTAGAAACATAGCTTACAATGAAATATTTTTCCAATTGCAAATGTATTCCAGATAAGGTGATGACAGCTCTCCACTATCCTTGCCATGTATAGTTCTAAAAATAATTATGTCAACTTCTTGGGTTAATAGATTGCAGGGAGGACAAGAGACTCAAAACCCAGCAGCATGTACCTTGGCAAAGGCTTACATACGTCAAGACAGGTCTAGTTCTTATAAATGAGTAATAAATGAATAACACAAGGACATAGTGGTGCTACAATACACTACCCCAAACCATGAAGTAAAATGACAAAAATTAATTACCTTACACTTCTGGAGGTCAGAAGTCAGACACTGGTTTCACTGGGCTGAAAGCTGTTTTGGAAAAATTGTATAAATCTTTAAATTTGCCAGATACATGGCTGTCCATCAGTATTTGAATGACATCACAAATGACATCTAGTGGCTGAGGATGTTTCTTTCATCTCTAAAAGGTACATCTTTAAGTATAAGAACTTTCTAACCTGGATATGAGAAAGAAGAGTGAATCATTTTTATATGTTAGTCATTATGTGCATAAACTGTAATGAATCTACTTCGAATCTACTTCTTTTCCTCCCCTTTTGACATTTATTCCATTCTAATAGAGATAGAAAGGATGCAGAAATATTTGCACCTGACCCAAAATGGCACATTTATACCCATTCTGACCCTGGAGGGACTCCCTCTCAAGGATGGAGAAATGAGAAGTCCTGTGCAAAAACTGCTGATGGATATCCAGGAGAGTGATTTTCAGGTAGGAATCTAAGATCCACATTGAGATGATCTTGACAATTTCTATGACCAGGATCAAAGTTACCTTTGGTGTCTTTGCTTTTCATAGAAAATGAACACTGCGGAAATACCTGTGATGGCGGAAGATGCTGGTGATGTTGGTTACGGTGGTAGAGATGGTAGTGTGCACTGGCGATATTTCCTCTAAAGAATATAGCATTTTGTAAATAAGGAAATGTAAAGAGCATCTGTAGAACACTGCTATTGGTAAAAGGAGAAAATATGTTCATGGAATTTTCTATCACCTTGTGAAAATACATATTTAAGTTGTTAGCCTTAAATATCTAATAAAATTAGATTTTATAAAAGGAAATTAAAGTAAGAATTAAAGAAAGAAATTACTTGTTTTAGAAACTCCCTTAGATTCTTTATGTCTTTTTTACAGTGTGGTAAAAATATACATATTATATATAAATATATAATATTAATATATTAATATATACATATATATCTTAGACTCAACCTACACATTTATTGTTTCCAAATTTTTATATCCTTTGGAACAAGTAACATTTCATATTGTGAGGTTCTCATCCTGAAGACCACACACAGATAAAAGGAATTTCAATGTATAATTTTAGAGGGGCAATTATGATATATTTGAACACATGTTTTTTAGTGCGCTAAGACATTTTATTCTCCCAGCGTAATATACTAGACTGTTGCTCATTTTTTCCATTGGAATCCAGAGACACAGCACTTCATAGAAAAATAATTTGATTCTTTCACAAATGCACCTCCATGAAAACACAATGATTTGTGGGTAAAAGAATGAAAACCACAGAGTTAGCCTCAGCTTTTTGTTCTTGCTTTTGTGGTAACCCTTGACGCTGGACTGCAGGGTGACCATCACCATCCAGCGACATGTTGAACCCAGATGGGCACCACTGTTTGAGGTGCTGTGTTTGTGTATTGAGTTTTTGGAGGTGATCATTTTCCTATTCTTTTCTTGCTGAATATCTGTTGGATATTTTGACTGGATGATAGTTATGCCACAGGGAGACTCAGAAGGCCATACATTTGAGCTCTGTATCACCAGTAAAGACTTAGAAATGCATCATTATCAGAATTTGCAGCCCTCTTTGAAGCCAGGATCCAGGAACTTGAATTGTACAGAAGAACAGAGCCCATTCCCAAACTCTGGTGCATGCAGCACTCGACACAGGGGTGCAGGTGAATTACCTAATTCTGTGTTTCCTTTGTCTCCTGGCTCGGTAATAATACCACTGACCTCAGAGATGTTTGTAAAGATAAAAGATAAGAGACCTGTTCTATACCTAATGTGGTTGCATTTTGAACTATTGCTTAATTTCATGATCATGTGGGACAAATGATTTCACAGCTTAGTATCTTTCAGAGTATAACAGAGAGAGACATGAAGTAGAAGAGAGCTAGCTAAAATCTCCTGGGGTAAAAATTTTTGGATTCCACCTGCAGCCCCATTGTCTTCCTTCCATAGTTAAATCATCAAAGTCTTTTTCTTCTCTTCCCTTCTTTCATCCTTCCATTTCCTTCTGTTCCCTTCCTTTTCTCTTTCTCCCCCTCTCCCCCTCTATCTCCTTCCCTTTCCCCCCCTCCACCTTTGAGATTGTCACAGAAACAAACTGATCTTGATCTTGAAGGCAGGCATCAGGTTGTTGCTATACTTACACTCTGATTTAAGGACAGTAGATTTCAATTTCTGTAGTATTGTACTGGGTCATCATTACTCAGTAAGAACTGTTATATACAAGACAACCCTCTTTGAGCAAATACTTTAATATTAAATCTATTGGGACAACTTGAGATTAACACGTTATCTTTGGTCTCTGCAATTATAAGAGATGATCATGGTGATGGCCATGAGTTTCCAGACATTTATTTGTATGGTGAACTGCTGCTTGGGTAACCTTGGTCACTGAGATAGCTGCATGTACATTTTCAGTTTCTTCTCTAAGGCCCAGCAGTGTAGTGGGTTTTCTGTGCTACAATCACCCACTAGCATCCCCCATGTGAGGGTAACACCCTCTGTTGCTTCCTACTCTTCTGCTGTTCTTGAAGTATGTATACATTTTTTGGGCAGAATCTGTATATAAGTTTTTAGTTAACATAAAGACATACATAATCTATCTCTATTTTTCAGTATGTTTAATGAGTGCATTATATTTCATCATGCTTCTATAACACTTTATTTCACTTTGCTTCTAATTTTTAACTTTTCCCCAAGTTTTTACTTTTATTAGTAAATATATCCAGATCAATCTCTTTCTTATTATATCTTCTTCCAGGCCAATGATTATTCCTTACCGTATATCCCAATAAATGTGCAGAAATGTCTATTTTTTCCACACCTTTGCCAACTCACAGCACTAATACTTTTTATTTCACGTTTTGAGGAGTAAGGGAAAATGCACTATCTTACCTTGGGTTTCTTTGCTATTCAATTATGGTGAATTTTAAGACATAGTTATTTGTCATTTATATTTTTTCCTTTGTAGGTTTACTGTGTCAGACAATCTCAGCAGAGATCTAATAATCCTGCAAAGTATGTAGAGAATAAGGAATCCTGAAATGCTTCTCTTTTCTTCGCCAAACTTCTTTCTGTTCTTGAAAGGAGATCAAGAAACACTTTAACTTTGGTACAGCTTTTTCACACCACGTTTTCGTGTGATTATCCTTCTTCCTTCGTCGTTCTTTCTCACGTTGGAGAGAACCTGGCCTCAGGCTCCAAAGGCAGCTCACATGCGTTTTGTCTCCTCCGGATTCTGTGGCCTCTGGTAGCTCATTTATAGTGGAGTCCTTGGCTTTCGGGTTAGTGACTGTGTGTGTGTGTGTGTGTGTGTTTGGGATGGATTCATTAGCATGGTGCCTTGAATGTATCAGCACGTTGTTCATACTAAATTTCTATTCACAATCAAGTAGTGAAGGAACATACAACCAAATTCAGTTTGGCATTCTATAAATCTGAAGTGAGATGAGAAAAAGAAAAGGACCTCTTGTCTAGAAGATACTTAAAAAGAAAAGGGTGACTTGTCTGGCATATACTTAAACTCTAATTTAGTATTTCCAAATAAAATAGGAAGGAAGTACATATGCGAGGCAGCAGAATTTGCATAATTACACCATCCTGCCCCTGTCTCTGCTGGACATGGAGCGCGTGGAGCCTTCGTGGTGGTGTTTTGTACGTAGGCTGAGAGTCTTTCTCAGGGCGGGGCCTGCTGTGGCTGTGGCACGCGCGGGTCTTCAGGGTGAGCGTGCTGGAGAGCCCGGGTGCTGACATCTGTGGAGACGATCTTTTAGTTCGTCTGGCGAATGTTCTACAAAGCAGCGCAAGCTGTGCACAGTCCGCTTTCTCTTCTTACTCTACCCCATGCTCATGCACAGATACGGTTAAGCCAGCTGAAATCATTACCTCAGGGACAGGACAGTTTTCCTTATATTTTATCCTAAGTATCCTTCGGGCAGCCAAGGAGGCTGTTAAATCGTATAATGTTTGGATTTTACGAGCTAAACACCTGTTGATTTAAAAGCACATAATTTCATAACCCATCGGATGATTAGAAGGGGCCCTTCCTCTGGGAGCCTGAGTTTGGCGGAGTCAGCACTCTCTTTCTCCTTTCTCCAGAGCGCTTTCTCCCAAGTGCTCTGACTCCAGTGGTTTTTTAAAAAAAATACGTTAATGTTGGATTGCTGTTTCAAAAGATGTGCAACTGGACCAGTGAAAGAAAACAGAGCAATGGCCGAGGTTCTCTCATCCTGTAATGATCTTTCCTGGCTAACAAAATGTACGAAACATGGGGTTGTTTTTCTGAATGCATACTGGGGCTGATTGCATTGGTGAAAACACTTCAAATACCCCTCTTTGGTTATGAGTATTTTACACTTTCCACTAAAGTGCCTTTTGAGTAGCCTAGTTCTCTGGAAGGTATTCTAGACTATAAACAGGTTATTTTTTTTCTTTGTCTGCAATTTCTTCTTCTTCTACTCATCAGATCCTATTGTTTCCTACCTATCCCAACTACGCAGGAAAATTTAAGCGCAGAATTTATGGGTGAAACTTTATTTTGGATGAGACCTCCCAGTGAAAATACACAGAGAGAAGTCTGAGGACGAAAAATGGAGTTTTGGAGCATGTGCAACTGAAAGTGTAAGGGAAGGAAGGACCACTTGAGAAGTCTACCATGCAGTGGCTTCAAAGTAAGGACAAAAGAGATTTATGGAAAGAAAGGGAAATATTTTAGTAAACGAGGGGTAGTCATTAGTGCCAGGCATATTTTATATTTTGCTTAATATTGTGATTTGCATCCTGCACTAACATAATGCAGGTAGTTTTATCAAGGAATGTATTTTATGAGATTCTAAGAAACTGCTTGTTCCAGTTGGAAATGCCAAAGAATCTTATTTTCTTGAGTTATTGTAGTCTGAAGTGTCTGTAATTCCAGCTAATATGTAGAAAAAACAGGCAACCCATGTCGCTCCCCAGTCCATAGAAGCCTGGAAGAGGGTGTTACACACATGCGTTATCAGAAATGACTACCTCCCGGGCTGTCACTTTGAGAAGCTCTCTTCCCATCACACAACTATTACCCTCAACATAGTCAAACTTCGTATCTGCAACAGTGCTTTCCTCTACTACCCGAGAGCAGAAGGGACTATATCAGGTCGTCTTCTTTGTCAGTAAAACTCGTATGTAAGAAAACTTCTGAGAAAGAAAATCTTGGATTCATATTTGCCTCTCATGCTCCATGGAAGCCTGTTAATTCTGATTCTTTGGTTTGAGACTCGCCTCTATCTGTGCCCATTCTATATACCAGTCCATTGTCTGCAAACATTTATTTTGTGGTTTATCAATAATATTTCAATTTTGGAAAATAAATAATTCTAGTTTTTAGCAATTTTTGTTTTGAGAGAAGGCTTTTCTTCTATTTGTATGGTTCTTTAGATTCTAGAAAAAGTGTTTCCATATTTAACCCCTCCTTTTTTCTAGCTTTTAATATATCCTATGCTAGAAGCATCATAACAGTTTAAAAATAGTTAAGTGGTCTCCCAAGTTGATTTGTCTTATGAGGCTATCTGTATAGCACATCAGAGAGAAGCAGAGTCTCCCCTAAACTTTGTAGTTTGCTGAAGAGGACAAAATAAATTTAGTGCAAGAGCAAGAGAATTCTTTTATCTAAAACTGGCATCTGCCAGGGATAAAAGGTAAGTAGGCAATTGAATAAGTAGAACAATTTTAAAAATATGTACAAAACAATGTTTTGATTTAGTAGTTTAAGAAAATTTAGTGTGAAAGAAACCTTTAGCAAAACCTACTATGTAAAAGCACAAAATAGAAAATTTCAACCTGTAGACTCAAATTCATCTTGATTCTTGACAAAAAGCTTGAAATATGGGCATTGACGTAGATGGTGATGGTAATGGTGATTGTGCTGTTATTCTATAATCTTTTGCTACTTTGGAAGTATTCCTTCCTATGCACATAATAAAATTTATATTTTTCCAGTTTTATGTGGAAGTCAGACTAGAAAACTTTGAAGCTTTGCAGCAGTTGTGGCATTGTCTGAACACATCAGAAAAGATATTAATACATAGATTTTCTTGCAGTTCAGGCAAGCACATGTAGCAGCAAAGCAAACTGCTGGTATGCAATTTCACAAATCTATTGCCTACATGCTTCCACATGCGTTCAAGGAATTCACAGTTGGATTTCAGTACAGCTCAGAGGTATGGCTGCACTATCCAATACTTTTTTTTGGTGAGAATTTGCTTGATACCAACATTAGGCTTGTCAAAACTCAGCAGGCCAAGTCCTGGTTCTGGAATATACGGGAAACAAGAAATCAGCAGTAAATGATGAGGGTGTCTCATTTTCAGTTCTCTAAGGAAATAAATTCTATCTAGTGCCCTAAAAGGTCATTTAGAATACAATGGTTTAAATATAAAATGTCTCTTTTGTGGCATAGTATAGCACATGTAACATTTAATAATGAAAAATGTATTATTACATTTCTTCTGAATAATGCCTGAAAGGTTTCAGCTTTTCCAACTTCATTATGGTTGGCTAGATATGTGCAATTTTGCTTACTTTAAGAAATGGAAATACACTAGTATTCATTGCATGTATTAAACCAAGTTAGGAATTTGCTACAGAGCTAATCTGTGTCACAACTGCCCTGCTTAAGGTGATTAGATTGTCTTTAAACTCCTTATTAACTACAGTTTCTTGTCTTCTTCTAAAACATTGCTATTAAGTTGGCAAAAAATAGTGTGTTAAAATTATAAGTATAATACAATAAGAAATTGTAACTCACAGTCAACTTAGGAATATCCTTTTTGGTTCCTAGGAATAAATTCTAAAATTCAAGTGCTGGAAGGCACAACAACGATCAGTGGTCAATACTCAAGTTTTAGCAAAGAGAGAGCCAAACCAGTCAACACAAAATGCTATCTGTTCTGTTCCTAAAGATCCAGGCTGGACGTCTTTTGTGTCCAGTCTGTTTCAATATCTAGCCACACTGTAAAACATTATGCAGTAACCCTGATCATAGTGTCTCTGGCTAACTTTTAAAGTTGTTCCTGCAAGTGTGTTACCATCCTTTCATTTTGTCATGGAGTAGAGTGACTGGGTGACATCCTTCTCAGAGCATCCTTTATGCTGTGAAGAGGTGTAGTTGAATTCCTTGTCCTCTTTCTAACAGGTCTCTGTTTACTCATGAAAACATTGTAGGACCCATTTCAAAGGGAGAAAACTAAAATTTGATAGAGAGCTCTTGAAGAAAAGTGTAGAAATGGAAGTATGCTATTTTTACCTCGGTATAAATCCATAGTATGCAAGGTCATATTCATCTTGTTTCTGTACTAATGAGGGTTGGTTTACCCTCTCTTCCGTTGTGGTTGTGATACCTTTCATGTTTCCACTTTACTGGTGCTGCGCAGGACGTCATCCGTCTAATAGCTGAGTATGTCTGAGGGTAAACCTTATCCTAACTGATTTGGTATATTTTCTGTGCCCCTCCATAATTCCATGTATTAGATAATCTTTTTGTAATCCCACCTAGACTCAGAAAGGACTATGAATCAGCTTTGAACATTTCTAGCCTACAGTTTTGTAAAATTGAGTGATTAAAAACAGGTAAGTTTGATAAGATGCTTTTTGATTCATCAGCATTATTTGTTTTTGAATGTTGGTCTACATGATGACAATGTAGCATTGCAATTATTTTAGTTGAAACACAATAGCTTTGGACTCTGTTATAAAGTATCCTTTTAGGGTAATTTTTTAGCATGAATTGTGAATACATTTCTACTTACTAGTTTCACTCAGATATGATATTTCCTCCCAAATATTAGACATCAATTGTAACAGAAGGGAAATCTAATATTTCAAATATTTCTATGAAATTGAGAGAAAAATTGGGGTTCTTGATTCTGAAGTATTGGTTCAATACCAAGGATAACAACCTTGAAAAGTATTTTAAAAGATCTGTGCTGTCATGAAGATTTCACTTTGCTTTCAAATGTTTTAAATTCCTCTCATTTTTAAAAATATCTAGTCATAACTTCCTTTTCTCCATGCAAAGTGATGCTAAATGAAAATGTCCCTGTTGAAGTTTTAGTTTGTAACTTCAAAATATACCATTTAATTTTTTTCAGGCCTATGGTTTGCTTTCTTAATGGCCCCAGATCAATGGATTAATTCAAATGGTTGTTGTTTATTAAGATATAAGAAATGATAATTTACAGTGGGAGATTTAGTGTTCTAATGACACAGTATTCAAAGGGCTATGAGGAGTACTAAACTTTTTTTTGTTCATAGGGCTTAATCTTTTAATTGTTAAACCACATTCAGTCACACTGTCAATTCTTAAAATTTTTTCACCGTTTAGGCTGAGCAGAGTTATGTATGTAGGTAGTGACTTTTATTTTAAGTTGAAAATTTTTCTCTGAGTAATTGGCTGTCTTGTTTCTTCTCAGCAGAATTTCATGAATAAATATGTTGAAAATTGCCTGGCATGGAAAAAAATAAAATGAAATTTATTGGAAAATTTTTTAAAAATTAAATTACAGTTTATACTCAGACATCTCTCAAAAGAATTTTTTCATACCATAAAGTCTTACAGAAAACAATCTGATATATTAGTATCTTGCTCAAGTCTTGAGTCTGACCCAGTTGAGACTGATTTACTACCAACTTTGGTGACGGCGAAGGCCAGGGCCCCCTCACGGGAGCCAAATCAGACAGCAGCCCCGCTGGCTCCTCGTTTGGCGGGCAGACTCTGTAATGTTATAACCTCAGCTTGAGTAAAAATGCAGCTTCAAGTTGTAGTGTTTCCTGGATTTCTTCATCCAGTTTTCTCTGTAATACTAATGGCAAAAGATTATATATTTACTGAGCTATTGAGACATGGCTTAATAAAGTGTTCTTGAATGTTTCCAAAAACAAAGATAGTGTATGGCAATATTCATAATAATTTTAAATGCATTAACCTGTTTTTTTAATTATTAACTTTGATTTTGTTTTCATCTCATTTTATTCCTTTATAAGAGCTATTGACTAGAAGCCCCATTTTCTAGCTTTATGTATTCGGTTATTAAGGCTAATTTTTCTAGAGAATTTAGAATAATGTGGCATCGGCGTAGAATAGGTTACCGTCAGAAAACACCGTGGTAGGAATCTCTATTTCAATAGCTATATTTCTATGAGGCATGGAGTTAGTACACAAAATTGAAATTAAAATACAAAATCACTTTTATGTAAATGAACATTTATTGATCCTCAGTGAATTGAGAGCTTTGTATTCCGTTGTTCTTCTATTATTAATGACCACTCTGGAAGAAAACATATGATGTTAATCCCTAGCCAAGTGTAGTGTCTGTCTGTCTTGTCTCTCTGTCGGTCTCCCTCTCTCTCTCCCCCTCCCCCTCTTTGTTCTTCAGTTACTCTCCCTTTAAACATTTTAATTTATAAATTATGAATAAAATACCTTTTAATAATTTTCTTTTTAATAAAATCTTAAATCAGATTATGCTCAGCAAAATAAATATACATAAGAAATCATCTAATTTAGGTATCAACTTTAAGTACAAATGTAGCAGAAGGAGAGGCAACTGATTGAAAACTGAAGGAAGAGCTCCAAATGACTGAGGTGCAGCCCAGGAAGCGTGATGACACAGAAAGAAATCTATTCGCTGATAGAAAAAAAGTGATCACACATTAGCATCTGGGTTTCACATGTCGATTTGTTCCGTAATTAGCAGCAGCCCCTGTTCAGTGACATTCCAGCATCTGGGAACAAAACATCATAGGGTCTAAAAATAAAGACAAGGAGAATAGTGAAAAATTGTCCGCTGTAAAATGGCATGGTTATTCTGCATTATAAGTTAAAGGAGTTTCATCAGCTTCTTAGGGAGTGAAAACACACTTTTCCCAAGAGGTATATCTAGATACTACCCAGAGATGTCTTCCAAACTGACATTTTGTCACGCATTCAGGGGGAAATATTATTATTCTAAATCAAGTTTATGTGACACAGGAGCTAAAGAATGATTGGAAATAGTTTTAAAAGCAATTGTTAAAAAAAAGCAATTGTTTACTAATGTACTTGCTATTGAACTGCATATATATCAATAGAATCACTATCTCATGTGCTTCTTTAGGATGTAGTAGAAAAAACCCATTTTTTAAATTTTTGGTTAATGTCAGAAACAAAAAATTGCAGAATACCACTTACACAGGATGGTCTGTAACTTTTCTTTGTTAACAGCGACAACATAAATACGGTGCCTGAGAACAATCTGATACTGGCAGTTTCCTTGAGGTTGTAATGCAGATTTGTATTCTCTGTTAAATTGCAGATTTTATGGAAGATGCACTGTATAGTATCTCCAAAGGACTGTGGAATATGGACCATATGTTTTCTCAGGCTGCTTATCTTTTAATTGGCTGAGGAATAAGCCCATATGGTAAACACAAGCAGGGCCTCTAGTCCATCTGAGAATGGAAATATCCCCTGAGATCAGAATTTTGCTTGCCAGGCCTGCTGGGTCAGTTTGAAAGAGGCTGGGTATTGCCTCTGATGTTGACCCAGTAACCCTGGAGTGAGAAGGAAGCCGGAAAATGCCCGTCTTCCTCTGGCTGTCCAGCCTGGTTGTGCGTGTAGGAGAGTCGGTCTGGGTGTGCTAGGAAGCAAAGGCTACACTTTATGATCCTGTCATTCCCCCCCACTTGTTTTAATTATTATTTATTTATTGTGTTGGTTGAAGAGTTACAGTCCGTCAAAAAATTGCCTCTGTTTTGATCAGCTGACCATTAAAATTTACACATGAATGTACCAAATTGATTATTTTGGCGACTTGAAGATAGCCGAGGTTTATCAAAATCGGGAAACTTGGAAATATGCCCCCAAGGGAACCAAACTTTCCTGACAACTCTCCTTCTGCCTGTGACACTCCGGGCCATTTCAGGCTTCTACCGCGAAGATCACGATGCTCTTCCGGCATTACTAAGCCATTTGCTCTTCAGCGCCTTCCATACCATAGTGAACCTCTCATCCTTGACTTTGAGCAATTGCTCCTCTATCTGATTCTCTTTACAGAGCTCTCCAGTCTTCAGCTCATGGCCTTTTGTACATTTTATTTGTCCATTTGTTTTCGTTCCCATTTTAATTATGAACAGAGTTATGAAATTTCTAAGTTAGATCATACTGATAGGCACACTTTGATGAATGAATGCATTTTTATTAGCATGTCTGAGAATGTTCCTCATCTTTCATTTGCGTTTATGTGTATCTAAATGATCTTATATTCATATCTGGCTGTTGGGAAATGGAAAAAGACTTTTAAAGAAAGAGCTTCATCCAGAGATTGAGAATACAAATAAGTACGATGTGCATGATTCCTTAAACCCTAAAGTAGCTGTAAGGAATGAACATTTTATAATTTTAAGCTAGCATATAATTTTAAGCTAGCATATTAGTAAGAGTGTGTGTGTGGGGTCATCGAAACTTCCAATTTAAAGAATATGTACTTGGGGATTGGCTCTGCATCATTTGGGGGGTTGTTTTTCTTGAAAAATAGTCTGGTTACATCCATTTTTTTTCTACAATTTTTGAAGTAGCACCTCTCATATTAAAAATATTCAAAAGGTAATTATCTTCATTTTAGCGACCTTAAAAGATAATCTAAAATTAAACTATAGATCCAATTAAATACATTTACACTGATATATACACAATTTGTTATGGATGACTACATAAGAAAAAATGTTATATTAAAAATGTTTTACATGTATAGACAAAATCAATTTATTTTCATAAGGATCAAAATACAGTGTGATATTTTGTATTTTCAATGGGTCAAACTTCAGCGTAACCACTACTGCTCACTTATACATAGCTGGTGTATACTTTCTAAAAAAATCATCCTTATACTTTGTATTAATTCTAAAAGAGTCATCTAAAAAAGTCATCCTTATACTTTGTATTAATTGAACACATTGGATATGAGCCCAACCTTAATAACATTTTAATAGAAGATTTATAAGGCCTTTTAGAGAAGCTTAGTAAAGATAATTAAAGTTATTAAAAAAGAATAGTTCATTTAAAGAGGGTTAGAGAAATCAGTTGTTATATTCCAGATGAAAAATATAGGCCGATTTTACATAGCTTAGAAGTTATTAATTTAGAAGTATTAAGAATTTAGAATATAGTGGACAAGGCATTTGAGTTCCCCCACCAGGCATTTTCTTTTCTAATATAACTTTAGTACAATACAGAGCAGAAGGTTGAAGATGTAGTTCTCAAAATCTCTTTGGTGACTTCTCTTCTACCAAGAAATTGAGATCTGGAGCTGGACAGCGAGCCAATAGTAGGAATGCTGGGAAGGTTTGATTGGCCAGAAATTCTCGTTGTAGGCATTTGTTTCTTCTAAAGCAAGCAGGGGTCTAAGTTTCTGGTGTCTTAGGAATTAAGCAGCAAGGTGAGAAGTGTCTAGCAGTTCTGTGGACATTCTGGGGAATTTTTTGTATGCTCCATATCTTGCCTTGCAGGGTCCAAGCTCAATTTTTTGTTCTTGCAGATATTTACAAACTGCCCAACTCTCTCTTCTGTCTGCAAAAATACCTTTCTTCTAAAAATAGACATAGTGGATTACTTATCCTGTGACTCAGATTTCTGTGTGATGAGCCATTAATCAAATTCTTTTGCATAATAGCTAGTGAATGCTTTTTACACAAAAACATTGTAAGTACTACCTTGATTAGTCTTCACATAAATTCCAGGAGGCTCTAGCTTTTTCAGAGCTGCCCCAATGATCACTAACAAAAAGGGAGTCAAATCCAAGTCTACCTTGAGATGATCATTTACAAGAAGGATGAATAAAGGAAACTGATTCAAATGTTAGTTACACAGAGTTCATTTTAGGACTGAAAATAAATAACTTAATAGAATGCAAATTATTTCTGTGGAATAATCACTGAAGCCAGTTTTATTCACTGGCTATCCTTAAAATGATAAACTTTGGCCCAAGAGATCATTTATTAGACTAAATTTGTTATACGTTTTATCATCTTGGTTCTTTATTTTTGTACACAAGATTTCTAAATTTCTATTTGATTGCTATAACCTGGTGTTACCATCTACATGGTATCATGATATAATTTTAAGCTAGCATATTAGTAAGTTGAACTGTATGGCTATTTAATAGACATAGATGAGGTATTTAAAGTCAGCTATTTATGTTTTCTAAGAAACAGAATTACATGTTTCAAGTAGTCCCATAATTCCTAACTATTGCCATATATTCACAAAATGATCAAATTTTCTTAAATGTTGCACACTTTAAGATTGTTTGAAATCAAGATTTAAAGTGTGCACATTGCAATTGTTTGACATGTATTTTATGTCCCTTTTCATCTATAATTCTATTTCATCCCTTATTCCCACTTGCAATTACTTGTAGAAGAAACTGAGTAATTTGTCTTGAAGAATTTCCAAGAGTCTGGTTTTTGCTTATTATATTACTCTAGGGTTACTTAATATGTTCTTTCCCTTGTGTTTTCTCTTCACTAATGGGATTTGGAGACTTTTCCAAATTTAGTCCTCTTTCTCTCTTTCTTCCTTTCTTCTTCCTTCCCTCCTTCCCTTCCTTCCTTTGGATTAAAAAATAAATAGTTTGTACACAATAATAGTTGCTTTCATTAGGAGGCGCATGTGTGGTCACCTCTCTTTTTATGGTGTTAACTGGCACTCTAAATGTTTATCCAGATCCACTACTTCATTAAGAGGTATTCTAACTATGACACCTTTATTTACTATATGACAAATTCTATAAGGTGACTGACAAGTTTACTTCATTTTCCACATTATTTTCCTCCTCCTTGAATGTCTTCATACTTGCATTGCACAAACATCATCTGAACCCACAGCTGTTATATACTATAATGTTCTTCTTGTATCTATTATTTAATCTTAGCCCAATAGGCAGATATATGCTAAATTCTTACTAGTACCTCTTACGCTTGTTCCTAATTGTCTACTTTCCAGTTATTTTGGTTCTCTGAAATTTGTTCCATAGTAGAATCCTTAGGAAGGACTTCTTGGAAAATTGTTTCCTAAGGTCTTGTCTATTCACAAAAGTTCAACATTTTTATTTCAAGGCTATTTTGGCTGCATATAAAATCTTTGGTTTATATCCTAACTGGGGAGAGTGGCTCAAATATATTAAGAAGATTCATTGTTTTCTGCCCTAAAATGTCTCGTTCAAAAGGCATGACAATCAGGTTTTGTTTTCCTAACAAGTGATTTGGTCTTTCTGTCTAAAATGTTTGTCAAAGAACTTCTTTTCCTTTAAAATTAGTTTCATTAGAATATGACTCAGGCTGGGTGTGGTGGTGGCCTGCAATGCCAGCACTCAGGAGACTGAGGCAGGAGGAGCACTAGGAGTTCGAGGTCAAGATGGGCTATAAAGTGAGTTTGAGGCCAGCCTAAACTGCATAGCAAAAAGAAAAGAAAAGAAAAAAAAAAAGAATATGTCTTAATGTGGTCTCTTCAGGTTAAAATTTCAGAGGTATTTACTTTGACCTTTCAATAGGTATGTTACTTAAAGTTTTCATTTATTTCAGGAAAGTTTTCATAGATTATATATACAGTGTAGTGTGGATTCTATTCTACTGTGTTAGCTGTCCTTATTGGGGAGACCTAGTACGTAGGTGTTGGATTTTGTCTATCTTTATTCTCTATCACTTTTTATAAGTTTCTCTTTTTTGGCTTTTGTATTTTCATTTAATTTCCTCTTTCCCATATTTTACTATTCATAAGGTATTTTGTATGTTTTCAAAGGCTTCAGCCATGATTTAAATTCATTTGTTCTTACATTCTTCTTTGCTTTGGTCAACATTTCCAAAAAGATTTTAACTTTTATTTCTATTTTTTTCTTGAGTTATTTTCTCTCTTTTTCCCCAATAGCCCTTTCCCTCCCCCATGATTTCATTTCACTATTTCTAATTCTGGCATTTTTCATGGTTCTGTTATTTTCTACTTTGGGCTTGCTTTGAAGCACAAGTGCCTCAGAGTCTGGGCAATTCTCCTGCCTCAGCGTCCCGAGTGCTGGGATTATAGGCATGCGTCACTATGCCTGGATCCACACTGGCTCATTGAGCTTTCCACGCTAGTGAAAGAGAGTTCCCTATTTGGGAGGTACCTGTCTGTTAAGAATTTGTTTTCTGGATCTCAGACTGATCAGAAATGCTTTGCTTTTCCTCCATTTCCTCTCTTGGAGTTGCTGGTACCATGTGGGCCTGATGTCAAGTCCAAGTTCTTAGATTTCTGAAACACTCTTTCTTGGAATTTGGCTGTAGAGATCATCATGAAGTTTTACTTTGTTATTCTAGCTTCTCTGGCTATTTTTACAAGAGCTTGTGAAGACAGCAAAATCAGACCAGAGATGCTGGTACTATCTTGCTGGAAACCAGTAATCAGTTTATTATTCTTATCCCATCACTTTAATTAGATTTGGATTCTTTTTCCTAGAAGAGTTTGAAAAGTAGTTTAATTAGCAACCAATTTGCATATTTGGGGCACTGAGTGCTAGGAGTCTATGAATTTAACAACATGTTTTTCTTGAGGTCTTTTTTTATTGCTACATACTACAATATAGTTTAGTCACTCTGGAGTAGCAGTTGCTAAGTAACTTCCTAAGAGAAAGTGTGCCCATTGTAAATATGTACACGTGTATATATACACATATGAATTTACTCTGTGTAATATTTATGCAGCACATACAATAAAAAGCATATCAGAAATTAATTTGGTTTGCAAATGTTTGACATTTGTGCTTTTTAATTTAAAAAAAGATGTAGATTTATTCTTGCTTATAAAAGACTAGGAATGTGTTCCCATTTTAATCATTTCTGCTTTTATCCTAAATGTTTTCTTCTCACCTAATAAAGAAGGGAAGGAATGTTTTGCTGTGCTCAGGACCCATTTGGATCTGTGGTTTTTAAATGTCAAGCCCAAATCTAACACTTTGGAGTTTAACCTTGTTTGCTTTTGGCTAAAGTGGCTTCCTGTTTCTAAGAAAGGAAAAAAAAATAAGGTTCCAAAAGTCTATTAAAAAGATTACAAGTCTTCTCTAAAACCCAGGGGCACACACAACAAACCACTTTGATGTATTAAATCAAAATGAATTTGAAAGTATAAATTAAATTTACCTGTAACATAATGTTGGCTTTATAAATTCAGAAAGGGAGCAGGAGATGGAGACAAAATGTCCTTGGGAAAAAAAGTTCCCAGGTTTTGGCCAAATTCAAACCCTTGAAAAACACTGTTGCTGGAGATGTGTAATGAACCTAATATTTGTGCAGTTTTGTGTTTTCCATTCTTATGATTTTGTTGTATTTATTCCCACAGTCAATTTCAAATGACAACCCTAACGGTTTAAAAAAAAAATAACCAGGGTAGCTGAAAAATTTGCTTAAAGTTCTTAATACTTTTAATCCTTACTTGCTATAATTTGATTACTGAGAGAGATTTTCTCTGTGGGCCTCCTATTAAATCACTTTCAAGTTGAAACAAACCAGAAATCCTTTAAATAACAGAGCGAGCATTCACTTTAAGCTGCTCGGAATTTATACAGAAACTGTAGAATGTCTCTTCTAGAAGTTTGTAAATGTACCCAGAGGCTGCTGTGATGAGCTTGTCCTTCCAACCTAACTCTAAATAAATAAATAAATGCACGTGATGTTCTAGGTCATAAAGTAGAGAACAGTGTCCTCGTATATCAGTGTTGCTGGGGTTTAGTCAGACTGACACAGGAGATAGGTTTTTACTCTATGTACTCACTGGTGTAATTCCCCCTCGTGTAATATTATAAGGATCTGGTCTAATACAATCTTTGCTCTCTATATAGTCACATGAAAAAATCAATCATTTTACATGTTTTTCTCCTCTATTTCTGAGTAGTTTCAAAATACTGTGCGTCTTTAAAAGCAACTTTGAAGTATTTACCTCTGAGGAGATTCAGATTGATAGACTAACCCTAGGCACTTGCATTTAAAATATGCAATGCTGCCATTTTTGATAAATAACTGTTAAATTTCAGATACCAGGTTAAGAATATAAAAGCAATTTGAGAATTTCAAACCTAGTGATACGGTTGTGTTTTGAAAAAAGCAAAAGTGAGCAACTGTGCTTTAAACGGTGGCAGAGGAAAAGTTGGGACAAATAAGAGGAAAATTATGAAAACGGTGGTTGGCTTGATGGTTGGTTAAAGAGAGAATGGAGCGTCTTTAAACCATACCAAGCTCTATTTTTGAGAGAAAACAGAAGAGGGACGTGTAGGTGTTAGTGCCCACACGGACAGCAAGTTGCAGATGTCCATGCCCTCGCCTCTCAGCTCTGTCAGGGAAGATGGCGGGAGAGTTACAACCTCGATCCGGGTCTCCGCCTTGGCACTTTGCTCGGAGCTACTTGCTACTTCATATCCTGACTGATCCTGATTTCTTGGCCTGTTACTCTGTGACTCATTTCTCTGCTAAGCCCGCAGAACTGGTCTTGACCTTTGGCTTGCCTTCTTTAACCACCATGGAGACGGCCCTGGCTACGGTACTGCCCAGGGCCTCTGTCTGACCTGGCTTCCTCTCCTCCCACTACCGAACGAGGTCCTGCCTCTGAGCGTGAGACTTCTTGGAACGGGAGATGGGCTTGGCCCTGCTGCTGTTTGTTCACAGCCCCTGCTTCCTCTACTCCCTGTTCATTTCTTGTGTTGTTTTCCAGACACTGACTGAGGCATAACTTGCCCTTGGGGAGGGGGACATGTGCCATTTGCTTCCTGTTCCAAGGTCAGTCACCTACAGCCACATAGGTATCTATTGGCGTCACAGTTCCCAAGTTATATTCCCTAAAACTATAGTGAGTATATTACAGTGGTGTACATTATAGAGTACATTATAATTACAGTGAGTACATTACAAATAAGACACACGTAGCTCTGCAGAGCCACACAGAGCAGTGTTACACAAAGTTGGGCCTCAGGCAGCACCGGGTCACCTGGGGCCTTGTTGGGATTGTGAATTCCTGGGCTATACCTCAGATCTAGGGGATCAGGCTCTCTACAGGGGGAGCCCAGCAATCTGTTGTCACAAGATTGCTCCCCACTGTTGTGGGGGTCCCCGTGCTTACTTACTGATTCTGTCTGATGCAACTGCTCGTTTTTGCTATATAAAGATAGGTAGATCTCAGACTTGTTTCGGCAGCACCTGTATTTTAATGAAATGTCCATGTTTTAGAAGTGCTGGTCTGCTAATTGTGTTTTTAACAAGTTGCCTCAACTGCTTGTAGGTGTAGCAGAGTTGAATACCTACACTAACACATGTGCTACTCTCAAGCGAGTCACAGGGCTGTTCGGTCTCAGCTTGGTGTCTCTTGAAGCATTTTCTGTTTCGATGTCCTTCTCTCATTACCTCTATGGCGAACAGTCCTAGCCCTGTGTAATATCCATGTTTTGGAGCTGATTTGAAGCTTGACTACTTAATACCTATGAGACCTGTTGATATCCTCCGGTAAATCCCAAGGTCAAGGGAGCACCCGTATATTTGAGGCCTTACCACCATTGGCATCATAATATATTTTACCGTGAATTTCATATAACTTCCTCTGGGGGATGACTCCACTCTCAAATCAGGTCCTAAGACAAAAGAAATAAACCAAAAACAGAAAGAAAGAAAGCAACTCTAAAGCTACATCTTCCAGTCTCCCCTCAGAGTAGGAGAAAAGCCAACAAAATGTCTTCATATATTCTTTTCTTATTCATTTAAACTGAGTATTTGAACTGACTATTCAAACTGTCTTGCTATTAGCCAGAAGCTCTGCTGAGTTTGCAGTAACTTGACTGTCTTTATCATACATCCTCAAGAGTAAACTACAATATCTGAATAGTGAATTGAACTAATTGTCATGGTTGAGATCTAGAATGTTCCCCCAGAGCCGCATGAGCTCAGAGCCAGATGAGGTGCCTGAGGTGACTGAGGTGACCTTTCAGAAGGTGACTGGCTCGTGGGGCACTGTCCTGGATTCCTGAGCTGAGTCCAGTGCTTGAGTTGTTGTTGAAAGGTGGAGCCTGGTCAGAAGAGTGTCCCTGGGGATGTGACCTGGAAGAATCGCTCTCTCCTCAGCTTCTCCCTCACCCCCTGTCTCTGGCAGCCATGACATGAGCAGCTGTCCTCTGCTCAGGCTGTCCACCATGTTATTTCTGCCTTGTAGCCAGTCAACCATGGACTGAGCCCAAATAAACCCCTCCTCCTTTAAGCTGTGTGTGTCCAGTATCCCGTCTCAGAGACAGGAAAGTGTCTAAGACACTACTGAAACACTATCCTGAGAGCTGTGAACTTTAATTTTTACTTCACAATATGTGTAAAAAAGCAAACTGAACTTTTACCTCATTTAAAGCTATGACAACTTTTGAGTTTCTTAAAGAGAAATGAGGATGAATATGTTCTGTTTTTACTGGGTGTTATAGAAAGGAATAGACATTTGTTGTACTAGAGATACTATTAAATTTTAACCCTTATCGTGCTGTTTACTAGTGTATATTTCTAGTTCCCACTTCTTATTTGGTCTCCACAAAACAAAGACCTGTTCTTGTTTATAATTGAAATCCCCAAAGTGTTTACTGATGCTTTGCAAAATCTTAATAAATATTTATAGAATATAAAAAGAATGATCTTCCTAGTCCTTCCTAAGACTTCCATAGGGTGAAATTTGTTCATTCTGTGTCTTTTTAGTGAACTGTTATTCAAACTTTCAGCCAGCTGGTAGGATAACTCAGAGTTCAATCCTTAAAAGCTACTTGGCCAATATAGCAAGGACCTTGCAGACTTACCTATTTGCTCTGTGTTTTCAGCAGGGACTGTGGATTAGGAGAAGCTAGTAAATAGCTTCCCAAAGAAAATAACTGAAGTTGACCTTATCCCTAGCACCAACATAACTTTCTCAACTGTTAAAAATAATGACCTAAAAACCCATAACCATTTCATGTCTATCAAGTCTTATGAAAAAGTTTCTCATTAATATATTGAAAAAGACAAAAATATTGAAAGAAACTATGCCTACAAAGTTATGGGAAAAGGACAAACTAAAAGAAAATGACCTAAGTTGAATAATAGGAAATTGCTGTTTGTGTAGGTGAAAAATGATTGAATATTAACAGTTTCCTATGGTTTAGCTCAATGGCCTTTTGCAATTCCCAAGCCTGTTCTTTCCATTTGAAATCACAGTTCCCAGTGGTGCCTTTCAAGTAACTGAATCTTTCAAGTGAAGGACTTCAAAGCATATAGCAATTGTTGTCAGCTCCAACAACTGGGTTCAGGAGATTCATGAGTTTTGTAAACTAGGGTTCTAAGGACATTAATAGTTACAAGCTTGGTGAATTTTGTTTTAAAATTGGACTTCTGCTTTTAGTTGTTTTCTAATGAAAAGGCTTGAGATAAGCCAGATGGGAAATGCAATGTTGTGCTGTTGTGATGGTTGGTTTTGGTGGTGAACATGAGCAGAACGGGGGATGCTTTAGAAAACTGGATAGTGTAGTTCTAGGTGGGTCTGTGAGGGTGTTTTCAGGGAATGTTGGTGTTTCGGCCAGTGGAGTGGGGAAGACCCCTCTTGACTTAGGGTGGCAATATTCAATAGGCAGGGGACCAGACTGGTGGGTAGCCACTCTTTTGTCTAGCCCTTTGTGGACATTAGACTCTAAGTTCTTTAGACTCTGGGTGAATGGGGGCTCATACAGTCACTTTCCTCTGGGGTTTTCATAGCTGCAGTACTGGCCTCTCCCTCAGTGTGAGCCTTCTAACTTCTTGAATCTAGAAGCTGCCAGTTTCTCAGGAGTCATTGTGGGACCATGGAGCCTTTGAGTGTATGAGGCAATCTAATAAGTCTCCTCTTATAATCATATATATTTGATTGGTCCTGTTTCTCTGGAGAACTCTAATACAACTGTATCTTCTAAATTATAACTGGTAAACAACATGGGTCAAATCATGTTTGTTAAAATGTGAATTTGTGGGACAGACATATCGAATCTGATTATTGAGGTCAAACCCAGGATGTTAGAATTTTTACTGAGTGTTCAAGGTGAATCCTGACCACCAAAGCTGATAAAGATAATTATAGTCCAGCACCTTTCCATGGATGAGATAAGTCAAGTTTGAAGATGCTGTGGAGTCCAGAAGTAGTACAACTGGCAAATAGTAGAGTTGATCCTGTCATCCTTTTGATTCATTATTTCCTTCTACTACACAAACTAGGTAGAAAATAAAACACTTATTTTTTATCATTGCTTTTTCTAGCATTCTATTTTTCTTTTCCTATTGTATTTGTTATAATCTAAATGAAAATGGCTAGCAACTCACAGAAAGTTATGTTCATGGAGTGTTTTTTTCTTAGAGTGGTGCAAATTTTCCACACTTCAGGTTAATTTACTAGATTTACAGAATATTTCATGATTCTGGAGACTGGGAAGTAAGCAATTAATGGGGTGACATCTGGTGACAGCATTTTTACAGGTCATCCAATGGAGAAAGGACAAAGAGAAGAAGAAGAAAAGGGAGAAGGAGAAGAAGAAGAAGAAGAAGAAGAAGAAGAAGAAGAAGAAGAAGAAGAAGAAGAAGAAGAAGAAGAAGAAGAAGAAGAAGAAGGA
>NW_004955436.1:7629553-7639649 GCF_000276665.1 Chinchilla lanigera
GAGAGAGAGAGAGAGAGAGAGACAGAGAGAGACAGAGACAGAGAGAGACAGAGAGAGAGACAGAGAGGTGAAATCATCCTTTAAAAAAGTACCCAGAGTGGCAACAACAAGTCCAGTCTGTCAATGATAGTAATAATTCACCCCTAAAGCAGGGACCTCATGACTTAATCATCTCTTAGTGGTGCCTCCTCTCTGTACGTTAAAATTGCGATCAAGTTTTTAACACATGTTCTCCGGGAGACACATTCAAAGCTAGCACTCAGCACATGAGCAACTGAGACTGTCTTAACATGCATAGGAAAGACAATCAACAGATGCCAAAACTGAGATGATGCAGGTCTTGAAATCATCTGATAAAGATTTAAAAATGCTGCAGCAAGCACTGAAAACATTTGCAATGAGTGGAAAAAATATGAAATTTTAAGCAAACTACCCAGAAGTATGCAGAAGTATATGTGTACGCAAAAGTAAAAACTGGGCATTTTAGAGTGCAAAAAATTAAACAATAGTAGTAACAACAAAACAGATGAAGGCTTGCTGAATGAGCGGGAGAACAGCTTGTAGATGGAAGTCAGTGAACTCAAAGATTCCTCAATAGAAAGTATACTACTAGAACAACTGAGACTGCAGAAAGAGAAACAACCCCCAGGAGCATATGGGTCAATGACGTGATGTCTAGAATACATGCTATCAGGGTACAGTGAAGAAAAAATCGGAGAAAAATGAATAAAAGCTTCTGAAGTTTGACAAATGACAAATTCAAGCAAAAGATTCAAGTTCAAGGAAACTCCAGTGTGACAACCCAAAGAAACCCATGCCCAGATCCATCATAATTGAGCTAATGAAAACTGAAGTCCCTAAAAGCTCCTACTGAAATTATCCAGACAAAAATGCTGCACTGTTTATGGAGAAACAATGGTGGGCTATCTGTGGATTTCTCATGGAACGCTTGGAGGCTGGAAGGAAGTGGGACAGACCTAAAAGAAAATGTGTGTTGACTCAGAATTGTATATGCAATAAAAAAACTCCTTTCAGCAAGGAGGGTAAAATAAAGCCACCATAGGTGAAGGAAAATGAAGAGCATCCTCCTGACCTGCTATGAAAGCAAATTCTTCACGCTGGGGAAATGATATAGAGAGGGAACTGGAACCATAGAAATGAGGATGAGCAGCAGACATGGTAAATGTCTGGGTAAATCCCATAGACCATGCTTTTCTTTTGAAGTCTTTAAAATATATTTGATTGTTGGAAGTAAAAATTATAAGATTGTCTGATGGGAATTTCATTTTGTGGATATAATGTATAAGACAGCTAAATATAAAATGAAGAGGGTAAGGGGTCCTCTGGAGGGTGAGGTTCCTACATACAACTTAAAGTAGTAAAATAAACTACAGCATGAAAAGTAAAGTATGTGTACTGTAAAGTCTAGCCAGCTACTAAATAACTATGTAAAGAGATACTCAAAATTTCAATACATATTATAAAACAAAATGCTGAAAATATTCAAATAACCTAGATAAAATTAGAAAAGAAAAAAGATCAAAACAAAGAGAACAAATACAAAAATGATACAGCCAGATACATCAACATTTACTTTGAATAATTTATCTAAATATAACATTACAAAATGAGTCGGCATAGATTAAAACTAAAAACAATGAAGCAAGAGGAAAACAAAAACTCAAAGAAGATAAAATCCAACTTTTTAGTGTCTTTAAGAAACTTTTTTATTATCTGTAAGGAACTATGCTTTAAAAATAGCATAGGTTGATTAGAAGTAAAATGACTGAAAATATATGCCATGTGTATCAGTTGTAACAAATTACCCCAAATGAGAGCCTTACCCAACAAAGATATATTAACATATAGCTTCAGTAAGTCAGCTGTCTAGGTGAAGGGATGGTTGGTGTTCAGGAAACTATATTCAGAAAATGCGCCATGTGCGATATGGATGCAGCGAAGTTTGAGAGTCACTGATTTAGTCTTCAAATAACAACCAGGGTGGTGGGGAAAGGTTGTTGGTAATAAAAGAGTAGCTGCAGGTACTGCCTTATATCTATTAACAGAAGTGGTTAATGCCTCTGTTGAGCTCCAGGCTAGAGAAATGCTTATTTCTCACTGAATATACACAATTTACATAAAATTAACTCATTCATGTTTAACAAATTAATTAGGTACCTAACATATGCCCAGCAGTGACTGAAGGCACTGAGAAATCAGCAATGAGTAAAACAGACAATAATTCTGCCCTTTTGAAACTTACATAATTCTGAATAAAGAGAAAAGTAAGTTCAACCATTGGTAATCACGGGATACAAGAGTTGACAGTTAAAGCAAGGTGTTTAGAGCCAGCAGCAGGAAGAATGAGGTAGATGCAATTTATTTTTTCATGTATTTATTTTTATTGATGCCTAGCATGGTGCATAACTGGGGTATGTTTTGATTCAGATATAAAATGTGTAATGTAAATAAACAATGTAGACTGTAAACATATCTATCATTTCCTCAGGGTGAATACATTCAGAATCCTTCCTGTTCAAACAGCTCACCATCTAATGATAATGGTTGGTTCCATTGACCCACCTTTCCCCATCTCCCTTCCCAGACTGTGGAAACCGCTATCTATTGTCAATTTTGTTGAGAAAAATGTTTGTACACTCCACAAGAGTGAGAGCATGTTGTGTTTGTCTTTCTCTGCCTGGTTGTCTTGGTTACTTTTCTCTCATTGCTGAGACAAAATACCTGACATCCAGAATTAAGGAAGGAAAAGTTTATTTAGCTCACAGTTTGTGGAGGTTTGAGTCCATACTCAGCTGGCTCCAAGGCAGAGTGGCACGTGGCACAGGGCAGCAGTTCATGGCAGCTGAAGATAGCAAAAGCAACAAGAGCAAAAGGGAGGAGTGGTGGCAGACAACCTCTTTCCCTCCCTTACATTGTATGCAAACTACCCACCCCAGAGGAGGAGTAGCACTCACACCCATAATCCCAACATTGGACCATGAATCAGTCATAAATTTAGAAGCCCACCCCATGACTGCATGAGGCTTGGGGGTACATCCAGAACCAAACCATAGCACTGGTTTATTTCATTTAAAATAGTGACCTCTAATTCCACCCACGTTGCTGCAAATGACAGGATACCATCTATTTTTACGGCTAGACAGTCTTCCATCATCCAGATCACCAGGTAATCTTTATGTATTCACTATTTTGATTAATGTTGAAGTTGCCTTTACCTCTTGGCTATTGTACAATACAGCAATCAATGTAGGATTGCAAATACCTCTTCCACATATTGATTTCATTTGCTTTGGCTGAATAGCCAGCAATAGGACTGGTAACTCACGTGTTAGTGCTATTTCAGATTTTTGAGGAACTACAGCGTGTTTCTCATGATGGCTGTACTAATTTACATTCCCACCAGTGGTGTACTGGGGTTCTTGTCTCTCTACATTCTCTACATTCTCTACATGGCACTTGTTATCTTTTCTTTTCTGATAGTGGCTATTCTAATTGGAGTGAAGTGATCTCTCACTATGTTTTGGATATCTGTTCCTCTGATGGTTAGAGATACTGAGCATTTTTGTATGCTCGCTGGTTATATTTATGTCTTCTTTAGGGGAATGGTATATGTAAGTCTATTGACCATTTTTAGTTGGATTATTTGTTGTTTTGCTATTGCATTGAGTCCCATCTATATTCTGGACCTCAATCCTTTGTCAGATGAATAATTTGCAAATCTTTTCTTCCCTTCTGTAAGTTGTCCTTTTACCCTGTTGATCATTTCCTTTGTTTTCCAGAGGCTTTTTAGTTTGATGTAATCCTATTTGTCTATTTTTGCTCTTATTTCCTGTATTTTGAGGGTCTTATTTGAAGAATCCCTGCTTATTCCAACATCTTGAAAATTTTATCTGTTTTCTTCTAATAGTTTGGCGATTTCAGGTTTTACACGTAATTCTTTAATCTGGTTTGAGTTAACATTTTAATAAAGCAGTCAGGAAAGGACTCAATGGGAAGGTAACTTTTGTTCAACAACCTGCAGGAAGCATTACCTGGCTAATGATACTCCTGACTGTTTCATCTGCCAAAAGGAAATCTCAACACTGAGCCCCAAATATACTGCCATTCCTGGGTAGGGCAGATTTGGGGCAGTTATCCTACTGGGAGCTTACTTATGTTGGACTTCTTCCTTATAGAGGAGGCAGCTATTTGTCATTACTGGACTAGAGAGTCACACTCTGGGTATGGACTTGCTTTCCCTTCCTGCAGTCAGTGTTCCTTTCCTACAATGCTTTTCCGCTATCCAGCATCGGTGTGCTCAGAGGGCTTCTATCACCTGTCAAGCAAGCACTATGTTGCTGCATTTGTTGGAGAACTTATTTTACACAAAAAAAACCAGTGATCCTATCCTGCCCATGAAACAAACTGGTTTTAACACCTATACCAGCATGTGGCAGTGCTGGCCAATGATGAAATGGCTTATTGAAGTCTCAGAGCATGGCCCTCTGAAGGGTAGGGCTCTTCCTTCGGGGTGCAGTATATGCTTTGGTTCACAGACATTCTATGATGCAGTCTGCTTCATAGCAAGAATAGGGGGGTCTGAGAGGGTCAAGGAATGACAGTTAACACCCAATAATCTCAATTTCACACATGAGGCTCTCTCTCCATCACTGTCACTTTCCAGCTCTTTCCTTCATCAATCTTTTTTTTTTTTATTTTAAAGAGAAAAGCACAAAAATAAAAACAAAACAGCACAAAAACAATCGAAAAAGTACAGAATTCCAGAAAAAAGTTGATAGGAAATTAATAATGGTTGTTGTATTACACCTTGTTATCTTCAAAGTTGTTCATCAATCTTTATCTCAACTTCTTTTTGGTCCTACTGGGAGTGCCAGTCTACACTCGATCTACACGAAGTCATTGCCTGTCTTCTCTTCCCTTTACCTGAGATTGTTTTTTCAGCTCAGTGATAACATTTTCTTGTGTACAACTTTGACTTTCTTGTCCTGCTTTTATTGTATTCTTCTGACAGATTCACACTTTTATTTAAATTTGCCTCTTCACCTATGTCCTACTATGTACAGGTAGATATGACTTTCCATGTACAGGTCGGTATGACTGGAAAAAATCATACAACAACCTGGAGTGGGCTCTCTTTAAAGTGATGATCAGGATCAAAAAGATTGCATATAATCTCTTTTCTCAAGCCACAATATCTCCTCATCCTGTAATTCAGCTCCCCAGTCCACTGGGAATTTCTCTCCTCTTACCACCACGACTGCGTTTGGCCAGAGTCTATCCTTTGCCTGTGCACCAGCCTATTATGACTGATGAGCTCTTCAGGCCCCTGGGTTACTTAAGATCAGTTTCTCCGTTAGTGTACTGGATCCAGAGCCTGGAAGGAACAGACTTTCAAGGAAACAGTGAGACTCCTATTAGAATCAATTTAGTAAGAAAGTATACCTGTATATAATGAAAATGTAATTAACTTTGTTACTTGTATCGAGAGGAAAACAAAGTCTAAATAGATAAAGTAGTAGTTGTTAGTTTTAAACAGTGAAGAAAAGAACGACATGCAGCGATGTATTTTTGAAGAGTTTTAACTCACATATTCTGATGTCTCAAGGAACTGCAATAATAATACTGTATAATGCACATTACAGAACTTATTTAATTTTGCATTTGGAAATATAAATTTTTTGCATAGGTAGAAGGTGATGAATGATCTAGTTTTCTCATCTCTGTGAAACCTACCTAGATTTGAAGGCCTTTTCCGTAGGATGTCTTTGCTAGTTAATTTAGCACACAGTGATTTCCACTGTAGCCAATTTTTTGTAACATTTAGTATCTATCCAGTGACTTCTGTCACTTATTCCTAAACCATCTTTAAATGCTATTTAATTCTTTCTTCCCCAAACTCTGATATTTATTCAATTTCCACTGATCCAAGTCCAACATACTTCTTACCATCTCTCTAAATTCCCATTCTCTGCTCAGATTTTCAGTCATTAATTAAGTGATGTTGCTCTTGAATCTACCATTTAGACAACCAGTGGCAGTGTAAAATGAAATGGAAAAGAACTGATGAACTCCAGAATGATAAAAAGGAAGGGCTGGAAAGTTGGTAATTGGTGAATATTTGTGAATGAAAGTACGATTTATCTTAAAAGAACATCTACAAAATAAGAATTAGAAAATATCCATCACAGTTACCATGTTTAAGCCAGGATGGGTCATGATTTGCCTTAGAAGTGCATTTGTAAACACAGAATTCACATAGTAATTTGTAAACAGAATCAAGATTAAAAAACTGCAACATAATGAAAATTATTTTTGAGGTACATAATTGAATGAAATAAGGTTGTATATGTTAAAAATATCTTATATATTTCTAATTACCTTGAAACTTTCCATATTAGAGGTATCAAAAATATGGTGATTTCAAGAGCACTTAAGTGAACTAGCTACACTGTAAAGTAATTTCAGGTCATATAAAAGTTAGTGTTAGAAGTGATTACTCAATAGACCATTAAATAGCTTCTGCTCCTTTCTAACTTTGTACTTTTTGCTAATTGCCTTGAAACCCTAGGACTTTTAGGATGGTTCCCTCTTAAGACTAAAATATTAACAATTAGATGCCTCAAAATAAAGTCCAGCCGTGTCCTTTCTTCCAACCATTTTTTTTTTAAAGAAAAGCTTTATTCTTTGGTGATTGAATTTTAATTATTCGTTTTTGAACAAATAAATCCTATTCTTGTGAGTAATTTTTGTGTTTTAAATAAACAAAGATGTGGGGTTGCTGTTCATATTCAAACTGGGGGGAAAATATATGCGAGTGATGACAATTCTGAGTTTAAAGCTTAGACCAAATTTTCGGTAACTTAGTTCATTATTTATATTTATCATGAAAGTCTCCAAACTTGCAACCACATGTGTTAATGTGGAAACAATTTGAACTAAGGAGTAGGGGTTTGTTTTAAATTTACTTACAGAGGGAATCCTGAATTACACTTGAGACTTTTAATTTAAGAGCTGAGTCTTTTCCCTTGAGTACCAACGTCACCAGTAACCAATATTGTTCTCTGAAGCATTGTAATACTCGAGTTAATGTTTAGAGAATTTAGCCTGAAAAACCATGGGATTTTGACTTTGTTGGCCACATTTGCATAATTGCTTTTTTGTGTAATGCAAGCACCTCAAAGAAGCAAGGCCTTTGCCCTATCTTTGCAACCTAAAGTATCAGCACTCTGCTTAGATCTCTTAGCACCTCACCTCAGGTATTGGAGTGTCTGTGAAAGAACTAAGATTCACCCGGGGTAAAGTTATTATAGAGCTTTTTCTATCTTTATTTTCTTATTACAGTTAAAGAAAAAGAAAACATTTGGAATAGTCGTCAAAGTACTAAAACCAGATTTTATTCAGAAATTTACTGCAATGTGGGAAAGAAACATTGGTATAGAACTCGGCCCAGTTCTGGGTTGAGTGGGGGTTTACCACCAGGGAACAGGGGGTGTGTGTGTGTGTGTGTAGGGCAGGGAAAGGGATGGAAAATTCCTAAGGGGAAACACCAGAGTTAAGGGAAGAGTCTGGTTAAACTAATTTAGTAGGATTCTTGCTGAGCGCCAGCTAGGATGGAGAGAGAGAGAGAGAGAGAGAGAGAGAGAGCAAACGTACAGGATGAGGAATGTGATCGCATACCAAGGGCAGTAAGAGGACAGCAGCTGTGAGAACTGTGTCTAAAGCGACCTAACAAGAGTTTTGCCACAGGTAGGCTATGTAGGCCCCACAAGGACAGAGCCAAGGTGAGGCCAACGGGGCTTAGAGGAGCCAAGAAGAGTCTGTCACTGAACAGGGGATTTTAAAGGCTCAGAGAGTATCCACATTGCCAGGTCTTAACACAGTGCACAGAGGAGGTGTGGAATAAATGTTTTTGGAGAAATACACCAGTGAAAGGGTGTTGGTGATTATTGTGTGTTAAGTATGTTCCAACTGCTACATTCTTTCAAAGACAGGATTCTGGTTTTGGATTCAAATAGAATTGGGTTTGAATGCTGAGCCTAGCACCAGTTGTGTGATCATTTGCAATTTCCATAGTTTTAGAGGATTAATTTTGTGATCTTTAAAATGGTGATAATATTTGACTAAAATTTTTGATATGAGAATTAAGCCTATGTAATACTTTCAGGTGGGTGTATCCTTACTATTTTACTACCTTATCAAATTTATCAAAGTTTCTTCTTTTATTTATTGGTACCTGTTTGCAATACATAATGACTACTTCTATTGTGTGTACTTGGTACCCATATATGACACATTTTAATTATTTTTTTATAACACTTGACACTTTCTCTTCATCTCCTGTTTGCAAAAGAGATATCTCTCTGTTTCCTTTTGTCTGTCTTTTATTTTGCTCTTCATTTTATTTACACTTTGGATCTTTTATATGAGAGAAACTATATGGTATTTAAGCTTGCATATCTCATTTATTTCACTTAACTTTATGTTAAGGTGCATCACTTTTCCTACAAAAGACTCAAATTTATTCTTTGTAGCAGAGTAGTATTCTATTATGTATAAATACATTTTCTTTTCTGCCCACACAACGAATGATGCAGTCCCACTGCTCTTACCTGCGTTGTAAATCACAGTAGACAACTGTAGAAAAATGAAACGTTTACAGTTGTAAAATTAAAAGGGCCAATTAAATGACCTATAAGTGACATTTTAAAATTATACTTCTCAGGAGTCATCCAGAAGGAGGTTAATTTCTTATAATATGGTGAATGTAAATTTTGTAAATGCACATTGACCCGTGCATTCTTTCTTACTAGAATATTAGGTTCTTAATCTTCTATCTTCCTATTCTCCTGAGAGAATTTTTCTTTACAGGAGGGAGAGTTGGGATGCTACAGCTTGATGAGGAGTGGATGGGGAGATATTAATATGTCACGCGTGGAAATGATCTTGAGCAGGAAGGACATCTTTCTTTTGAAGTTTTTTGTGGTGTATATTCAAGGTTTAAACATGATGTTTTGATGTATTTATACATAATGGAGTGGTTATTATAGTCAAGGAAATTAATATAGCCTTCGGTTCCTGAGAAGAAACATCTTTGTTCTGTCCCTGTCAAACCATTCTACTTATATAAACTATAACTGAGTTACAACCCTAGTGTTCTTTAGCTTGTCTGAAGGCCTTTTTTGATCTGGCTTAGAGTCTTTAAAAGATTTTAAGACATCATTTAATATTCTTATAGTGTGTGTCGAGAGCTTCCTCTCTTCTTTCTTTTTGTCCTCTGGTCTTCTTTCTCTCTCAGATGTGTGCATTTTCTCTCTTCCCTTCTGTAGTTCTAGCCCTTCAGCTTAAGCTAGCTGGCACATTCTTCTAAGCATGACCACAAATAAAATAAAACTGTCCAGCCTGGGGTTGGTCCCATGCTCTACTCCATCAAGATTACCTCTTTGAAAGGAAGTGGCAGTAATTGCCCTTCTATTATAATGTATACAAGCTTTGGTAGCTTTGTCTATAACTGATATCATGAGCTTGGCTTTGTGGTAGTTCTGAGGGGAGAATTACTTATAAAATCAATTATTGAAGTAAGTGGCTGGTATATATTTAAGGAGAGGGCATAAGAACTGAAGATATGATATTTACTTTTCAATAGATGATAAATTAATTTTTATTGTTTCATAAATTTGAATGTTTATCCTAAACATGCTATTTTAGGGTAAGATTTAAAATTTAGCTAACAAGATGACAGTTTAATAGGAAGAAGTTAAGAAACAATGAAATATAGTAGAAAGAATATTAGGTATAAATCTGGGGTCATGAACCTTAACTATGGATCTATTCACAACTTACTGTGTGACTCTATCCAGGTACAAACCACTCTTATGTGAGATTATATGACCTGTCTGTCTCCTCTTGTACTGACACAATTTTCTTGGGGTGCACCAACGGGAAGACCAAAGCCCTCGGTGTCAGTGGGATAAAATGGAAGGCCCAGAGGCAGGTAGAGAATCTATGAAGAGTGACATAAATATAAGTACTTTCTCACTCTTTAAAAAATTTTCTCACTTTTTTTTTTTTTTTTTTT
>NW_004955436.1:7639779-7711039 GCF_000276665.1 Chinchilla lanigera
ATTCTGTCTTTTAGAATCAAAGGTTAGGAAATAAGGATGACAGGCAATGTCTTCTTTAAAAGACTACAGAACATTAGTGTCCATCTTAAGAAAATGAAAAGGTAACTAAATCAGAATTAGGTAGAATAAGAGAAGTTGAAATCAGTGAAAGAGAAAGCATAAAAACAATGGAGATAATCAAGGAAACCGAAATATTTTTCTTTAAAGAGGTCAAGAAAATTGGTGAAGTCAAACTGATCTGGAGAGAAAGAGCTAAGATGAGAATTATCAACCTTAAGGAGAAAATAGGACATTACTGTGAATCTTCAGATATTAATAGGATAAATACTCAACACATTTATTCCAATAAAGTGGCAAATTAGAAAAAAGAAGAATAATGCATTAGGAATGAGAGGAATTTATGCTTGGAATTTTCAGCACATGAAAAATTGATGAATGTGATACAGCACATGATCAGTAGGATACCTGATTATCTCAATATATGTGCAAAGGCATTTACAAAGTTCAGTACCTTTTCGCGATGAAAATACTCAAGTGGGAATAGAAGGAATTTGCTTCAACAGAATGCACAATGCATAAAGAAAAAGCCCACAACGTACATCATACACAGTAGTGAAAGATTAATTTTTCCTTCTAAGCTTGAGAACAAAGCAAGGATGCCCATTTTGTTCTCACCAATTCTATTGAACATAGTTTTGCAAGTGCTAGCCAGAACAATTAGGCTCTGGGAATATTTTACACTCTACTAGGAACCCAGGAAAATATAATTTTCCACATGTAAGTCTTGTGGGTTTAAAAGCTTAGAAATCCTGGAGAGGTCTGGAGTCAATTATTAGATCCCACACTGTGACCTGGAGTTCATATTCCCAACTGAGGGCATAGGGATCTGCTTGTAGGGTTAGACTGTCTCAATAGCAGGCAGTTCTCAAAAGAGTAATTACAACCAATAGAAAAACTTCTCAACTTTTGTAACTATGACAATCATCTCTGCAAGGCTCTCCTTCTCTTTAAAGCTGCAATCATTCTTAAATTGACTGGAATACTTTATTACCCTTAGAAACAAATACCTTATAATTTAAATCATATGCTAGTAGTATCATTACTTGTCACCACACCAGATGTCTGCTTCTTCTGCCTCACTGTTTGGCTTTCTGTTCACCTGTGATCTCTATCCTAGGGTGGTGTGTAAAGATTTCTAATGTGTAAATGTGGAACCCATTGAAGATTTCATTAGTTCTTGCTAGTAAAAACAAGGCAGCTTGAAATAAAACTGCTACATTATCCAGTTCCATATATTTTATTTTCCTACACACAAAAGCAAATATTAGGTGCATGCTTTAAAGACAAAGATTGTATTACAGCAGACTGTGTATCTTACAAGGCTCATAATCACCTTATATGTAGCATATGGAAGGTGAATATTTTGAAACAGCTACCAGTTCTTTTGAACATCTGTTTCTGAAAAAAGCAGAAGCAACTAAAATTTCTGAAGTTAACAATCTTTTAAATTATTGTACTTTAAAATGAATTTATTTTAATAATAACATATATATTGATAAATCAAAATTTAAGAATGTCTTTCCAATAATATCAATTATCTAGACAACCACGTCTATATAAATCATAATTACTAGAGGATTTTTACATTAAGAAATGAATGGTTTTATGAATCTATGACTTACAGTTCACTTGTCATTTTCTCAGTGTCTAACAACTGGATATATACAAACATTTACAGCCAGGCTTTGTTAACTATTTGTAATTTGTGCAATGTATTTGGTTTGTAAAAACAATGAATTTGTATTTAGCAGTTCAAAGTTAAAAGCTGGTAGTTTTTCTGCCTTTCAGCAGTTTAGTAAGTCACTTCACCCTATACTTAAGTTTTCTCATTTGTAAGTGTGGATGATAAGTACCTGGAAGACAGTAAGAGAAATTTTAATAGTGTATGGGAAGCCTTTAACATGGGATGTTTGAAACTGTTGAAAATCGCCATTTAATTTTTAAAAATTTTTATTAATACACTTTTGCAGTAGATAATGATAACATTCATCTTCGAGATTGGTACATGCACATAACACATCTTCATTCTTCTTGTACCTATGTCTATGCTATCTGAAGGTGCTTATTCATTCTTTGGTAGATGAATACTACTTTTGATTAGATTTGATATTTTTATACACAGGATCCCAGAGATTATCTAGCTGTTAGAGATGTTACAGATTGTCTAGTTGCCTAGATGGGAAACCTGTCACCGTAACTGTCCAAAGTTACATAGCGAACTAATAATGTAGCTAGTTTTAGAACTGAAATCCTTGGCACTAATTTCTGCATTCTTTGAATGGACCACTGGTACACTTTTTTTAGTTTTCTTAAGGAAAAAAAATCTACTGATTCCGTTTTCCCCTTTCAGGCCTTCACTCCTCTAATGTAGTATTCAGGTTACCTAGCTGTTAACATGAGCATAATTTTTTGTTTGGGGGCTTATCTTGTGCATTATGGTCAGTTACAACTGCACACTATTTTTTATAATGGTATTCCTATTTTTTCAAGTATTAATTTGCAAAGAGTTAAAATGCCACTGTGAGGATCCATATAGCCCTTATTCTTTATTGAAAGATTCAAAGTTTTAAAAATATTAACATTGCTGGCTATCAATTCTTTTAAACACTCTATTTGACTCAAGATCATGAGAAAAGCAAAGGTTTGGTCTAAAATTGTTTGTTGGTTTCTCTGGAGGTAACATTTTATCATGGTATTTTTTATTTCATAAAGCCAATCTTGCATTAAAATGGCTTGAGTGTCTTTTCCCTAGTGGAGTCATCTTATGTATTAATGCAAGCTCATTTTGATCCCCAAAGACCTTGCAATTGTGCTTTGGGATTGTATATAAAATTTCCCAGTTGCCCGCTAACTTACTAAAACTTACAGTGCCTCAGTTTGAAAAAATCAACACATAAGAACCTGTTTTGAGGGAAAACGTTTTATAAGTTAGACAATCCTTTTCTCATTTGTGAAGACAAATGCCCTGAGAGATTGATTCTGGCTGTCCTTATCCATCTATTTATGGAAGTATTATTACAGCAGATTCTGAATATATCCAAAATCAAGTGGACTACAGAGCATAAACTGCACCTTAGTAGTTTAAATGGATGAATATTCTAACTCAGTGGTCTACACACATTAAATGAGAAAAGAAGCTATGCTAAATTTAAATGAATCTAAAGAGAAATACCATACTAAGGAGCTAATATTTGTAGATTCAAAATATGAGGACAATGCAAAGTGGAAGTTAGAAAAAAAAAATCAAGCCTGACAACCATCTATATCACATTTTTCTACTAACACTGATTTTGTTAGCCTCCTCTGTCTCCAACTATTGTTGAGCAGACACAGTAAAGGTAAAATTGCCACTTAAAAGATAAAATTTTAATGAAAAATTTGCTTACTTCTAAGATTATCACTGGCAGAATTAAAAATTAGCTTGACAATAACAGTTAAGAACAATAATAGTTTTACAACCACAACAGGCTAGCCTGAGAACACATCCTAAAGAAGACTGATCAAGTACATTGCTGTAAGAGCGGGTCGTCATACAGTGAAGCACTGTGTCACCTCGCCACGTGCATCTGCTTCCCTTCCATTTGTCTGCTGTTATGCCTTTTAGTACTGGGCCTTCCTCAAAAGCCTAGCAGATGCCAGTGACAGGCACTTGCATTTCTCAGACTCCAGACTGTGAGCTAAGTAAACCCCTGTTCTTCATAGATTACCCAGCCCCAGGGATTCTGTCACAGCTGCAGAAAATGAACTAAGATGATCACTGATTCCTTAGCACTTCCGACCTGTTCAGTTCTCTCTTTGCTTGTCCCAGGAAGCTCTAAACCCCTGCAACCCAAGCCTCTTTTGTGACAGCCCCAAGCATCCCACAGCACTGTAACTGTTACAATGATGTCCCACAGCCCTGCTGTCATGGGCAGAGTAGGAGAATCTTCTAGAATTTTCCTCACTTTGTTATTTGGGTGTGGAAAGAAACACCTCTATGCCCCCCTGTGCATAGCTCCTGGAGAAAAACCTTCTCTGGCTTCTCCACCGCCCCTCCCTTGATGGGAGGCGCCTGTGAAGAAAGGTGTCTCTTAGGCACAGCCCTTGGATAAGCGTCTCCTGTACTTGCCTACCAGCCGCCCAGAGGGTCCTGAATGTCCAAGGTCAGCCTTGCCACACATAGCTCACTCTTTCCCACCTGCCTCCTGGCCTGGTGACCCCCTTGGGCCCTATGTCTTCAGATGGGACATAGAAATGAATATCTTTCACATTTTTATCTACAGCTCAGCTTCAGACCCTCACACTTACCTGTCTGGTATGTAAAACCACCTGAATATTCCATGACATTCTCGATTCTTCCCCGTTAAAGTAATCTTTTCCTCTTCACTGTTTTTCTCTCAATTTCCTCCTCCTACCAGTAGGCTCTATGAATCATTTGATTGCTTTGATACACAAAACAAGCTGAGAGACACATCCTGAATTTTCTTTCTTCCTCCAGATTCATAGTTTATCAGTCTCTGAAATGTGTCTACCTGTTGGATTGTCTTCAGCATGTTCAGAAAGGCTGGTTGGTTCGGTAGGAAAGATGCACAGACCTCTTTCCCTTACGTTTCCAAATCTTATTTTCTGAATCAGTATTCTTTTTAGCCAACCAGAATTTATATTTGGATTTTTAATTCCTCTCAGGTTTTTCCTATACTACATAATCTTCCACTTTTTACATGAGAATGCTATAATTTTAAGAAGTATCTTCCAGATTCCATCATTTTATTTTATTTTTACCCTATTTCCCTTAACATTCTGGGAAAATGTTCCCAAATGCTTTCCTAACTGCTTACACAACCACTTAATATATAGCTTTCAATGCCTTAGAAATAAGTATTCCTCTGACCAAACTGACCTCCCACCATGCATGGCAGATGAGTGAGAGGCAGAGGCCCTCCCTCCCAGGCGTCTGAGGGTTAGTAGTGGTTGTTGCTCTCTTCCCACCCTCCCACCTACCCCTGCCATCTTTACAGGATGAAATCACACGGCAAAAGGAACCCAATTTATTACTTCACATTGTTTTGTTTTTAGAAGTCTTTTAGAGAGCAGATGCTCAGAAAAATAAAGTAGGAATAACATACAAAAATTCCAGAGTGTCCAGGAAAAGATTAGAGGAAGTAAAAAGGATTATTTGACTTTATGGTACTTAATTTCATCATTTTTGGTCCTGAGACATTGTCTTGTGGTCTTTGAACATGGGACTGGGAAATGGGAAAGTTTTTTAACTAATACTGGTGCTGCTGGAGAACTCTGTGGGTGGTCGTGGAAAACTCGATTTCACTTACCGCATCACATGACTTCTAGTCTATGTGAAGATCATTCATTGGAGTGACAATTTTGCTTAAATAAATAGTGTGCCAAGGTTTATTTGGGAATTCAAAGAATGCTGATTTTGGTAGACTCATAACTTACTTAATTTGTTATTGGTGGGTCACCTCAAATGCCACAATAAGTGAGAAGATGAACGCTATGCAAGCACCTATTTTAAAACATCCCAAAATGCTTGAGGAAACTCTTTAACATTAAAGAACAGCTTCTTTTGCTATAGAAACTTTTATTTTAGAGACTGGACATAGACTTGCGCTGGTTTCTTGATTTTACTGGATGTCATAGTTTACTTGAGCTATTTGATCAAGTTTGATTTTCTCAGTCCAACATTTCTGAGGGCAAAATATGATCTGTTCAATAAAATAAGTATATCTTTTAAAGCCAGATGAATGCCTTCCAGCAAGTACATTAACATTCAGTGTGTTATATTTTACCGGAGGTGAAACATTTATACTCTAAGGTCTTTTACCCCAGAGAACGAGAGAATGCCAAAAATCTCAACCACTACACATATTTTGGTAATAAGATCATCGGGTCAAATGGAATCAGTCCAGTTTTGCATTAATTCTGTGTACATGTATTAAGAGTATGTCTAGTGGAGTCCTTCTTTAGTTAAATTATGACTAATTTATTTATTGTATCCATTTAATATTGTATTTTTTTCTCCTTTTCTCTCCTATCTTCTCTACATGTTCAGTGAGACAAGTTTCATTGAAATCTCTAGTTTCAGATGAACTGACCTCAAACATGGAATTCTGGACTATTGAATCCTTTGGGCTGTGTAATTGATGTAAGTCAATACTCATCTTTTATTGGGTGCGTATTTAGAATGTAATTGCTGCATCCTTTGATAGGCCTGTGTTTACTGTAGAACTGCCAAACAGTTCAGCAAGTGGACGTACCAATTTTGAAAACCCACCAGCATCATTTGAGAGTTCCAGTTGCTCAGCATCTTCACTAAACTCAATACAGTCAGTTATTTTATTTGTAACACTATGATGAATATGCAGTGATGTTAACTTTTAGTATTGATTTGCATTTCTTAGCTGACTACTGAAATTGAACATGCTTCTATGCTTAGTGCTTATTTGGATATACTCTTTTGTAAAGTTCCTATTAGAGTCTTTTGCTCATTTTTTGATCATTTTGTGTCTTTATCTTGCCTGCTAGTAGGCATTATATTTAAGGATATGATTATGTTGTCAGGTAGACGTGTTTTGAAAATAGTTTCTCTATTCTGTGGCTTTTATTTTTCATGTTATTCATGACTTTTGCTAAATAGTAGGTTGTGTTGGTAGTAGCATACTATCTCAGTCTTTTTTTAATGGTGATTAATTATACACTGTTTAAGAAATGATTGTTTACTGTAAGCCCACGAAAATCATTTTCTATATTTTCTACCAGAGGCTGTATTATTTCACTTTTTACATTTAGGTTCTGAGGGATCTTAAATATCAGATTTTATGTGTGATATGTGTAGTATACATAAGGATTATGATTAATTTTATTTTATATATACATACAATTTCCCTAGAATCATATGTTAAAATAAGATATTGAATTGCAATTGTGTTTAAAAAACTAGCTAAATATTTTTGAGTGAGTCTATTTCTAGACTCTCCAATTTATTCTATTATTTTACTTACCTATTAGTGTGCTAATTCCTTACTCTATTATTTATTTTTAGCTTTAAAAGAACTTTAGATATTAGTAGTATAAGTCTTCCAGTACAGTTTTTCTTCTTTAATATTTTCTTGGTTATAGTATGTCTATTTCTATGTATATTTTAGAATAAGGTTTTCAACTTGCAGAAAATAACCAGCTGGAAATTTAATAGTGATTCAATTGATTTAGGAGAGAATTAGCATTTTGTCAATATTAGGTCTCCCAGCCAATGTATGTGGTGTATTCCTCTGGCTATTTTAGGATTCTTTAATTTCTCCCACCAGGGTGTTGTGGTTCTCGGGAAGAGATTTTGTAGTGTTCCTATGTTTGTGTTCCTAGCTAGTGGATGCTTTCAGATATTATTGTAAATGATACTGCTTTTCTGTGAAATTTTATTTTCCAATCATTTTTTTTTTTTTGGTACCAGGAATCCAATTAATGACCTCAAGCTTGCTAGGCAAGCACTTATGCTGCTGAACTATATCCCTTTCCAATTATTTCTTGTATAAAGAAATACAGTTGAGGGGCTAGGGATTTAGCTCAGTGGCAAAAGCGCCTGCCTGGCAAGCGCAAGGTCGTGAGTTCAGTTCCCGGTACCGGAGAAAACAAAAACAAAAAAACAAACAAACAAACAAAAAGAAATACAGTTGATTATAATTTTGGTCTTGTCTCTAATGATCTTGCACTAGAAATATTTATTTTTAAGGTCACTAATTTTTAATAATTGTAGATTTTTGGAATTTTCTACAGAGACAATCAAATCATCTCTGAATAATATCCTTCATACCTATCTTTCCATATCTTTTCTGAATTTATTTAACTGGCTAGGAATGTCAGTGAAATGTTAAATGAAAGTACTGATAATGTGCACTATTTTCTTTCCTATTTAATTGCATTCAAAAGTTATCACTTTTTTAATAGATTATTTTATAAAATTAGGAAAATACCCCCCTTTTTCTAATTTTCTAAAATTTTAAATGGAAAATTATAGAATTTATAAAATGTTTATTTACTGAATCTATTAGTATCATATGAGTTCTATTTTACTAATATGTATAGAATTTTATAAAATAATTTTTTCCTGTATGCACTGAATTTGTCATACGTATTTTCTATTTTATTCTTTAGCCTGGTGAATTACAGTGATTGGGTTTTTGTGTTTGTTTTGTTTTTTGGGAATCGAACTCAAGACCTTGCACTTGCCACGGCAGGCTCTTGTGCCGCTGAGCTATATCTCCAGTCCTGGTTTTTAAATACTAAATCAACTTTACAATGCTGATATAAATTCCAATTTATTATCTTTGCTTTCTTTTTATATAATACTAGATAAAATTTCATAACATATGACACTAGATAAATTTAATAATAATACTTGCTATTTTTGTGTTGAGAACATTTGGAATTTGTTAGTGGTTTTGAAATGTATAATTTCCAATTTTTTTGTGTGTGTGTACTGGGAATTGAACTCAGGGCCTTGTGCTTGCCAGGCAGGCACTTGTGCCACTGAGCTATATTCCCAGCCCATAATTTACTATTATTAACTATGTTCTCTACACTGTACAATAGTTGTCAAAAAAGAATCTCCCTCCAGTGAGGCTTTGTATCCCTGACTGTTATGCATCGTCTCTTCTCACCTCCATTCTCTGAAACTAGTCTGTTCTCTGCTTCTATGCGTTAGACTGTTCTAAATTCCACATATAAGTGAGAAAATACGCTATTTTTCTTTCTGTGCCTGGTTTATTTCACTCAGTATAATGTTCCCGAATTCCATCCATGCTGTTGCAGATGGCAGAATTTCCTTCCTTTTAAAGGCTGGCTGGTATTCCACTGTTTATAGACACCACACTTTCTTTACTCATGTTTCTGTTGGAGGCTCTTCATTTGATTCCGTAATTTGGCTATGGTAAATAGTGCAGCAATGAACATGGAGGTGTGGATATCTCTCTGACATACTGATTTCAAATCTTTCAGGGATGCTAATTCTATTCTTTATTTTTTGACCAACCTTCATACAGTTTTCCATAATGACCATTACTAATTTACATTTCCACCAACAGTGTACACAGAACAGCGCACACACATTCCCTCTTCTCCACATCCTCACTAACAACTGATGTCTTTCATCTTTTTATAAACCATTCTATTAGGAAGGAAGTGCTATTTCATTGTGATATTAATTTGCATTTCCCTAGTGATTAGCAATGTTGATCATTTGTCTGCATGTCTTTTGACCATGTTTATGTCTTTCTTGATAAGTATTTATTCAGGGCATTTTTAGTAGGCTTAGTTGTTTTCTTATTGAGTAGTCTGAGCTCCTTCTATATTTCATGTATTTATTCTTTGTTGCATACATGACAAACAAATATTTTCTCTTAATTTGTAGGTAGCAGTCATATGGTTTCCTATGTTGGGTTGAAACTTTTTTGTTGACATGTATGTACCACATAATTTACATTCCTTGTGTGGAACTGGTACTTGTGTATAACACATCTTAATTCCTGTTTTTTTTGGTCACCTTTCCCTTTCCATAGAATCCCATTTGTCTATTTTTGCTTTTATTGCCTACATTTGCAGGGTCAAAATCAAAACATCATTACCTGAACAATTTTGTGTCTATTTCTCTCTGTGTTTTCTTATTGCATATTTTCTAGCTCTACATTTAAGTTTTTAAGACAAGTTGAATTCATTGTTGTGTATGATATGACATAAAAGTCTAATTTTATTCTTCTTCATGTAGATACCCAATTTTCCCAACACCATTTATTGAATACTATATATTCCTTATTGCGTATTCTTGGTACATTTATCAAAAATCAATTGACTATATATGTGTGTACTAGTTTTTGAACTCTTTACTGTTTCATTGTTCAATGTGTCTATTTTTGACAGTATCATACTGTTTTGACTACTATAGCTTTGTAATACATTTTGGAATCAGATAAGGTGATAACTCCAGCATTCATTTTGCTCCTGATTACTGTTACTATTTTTTGTGGTTTCGTATGAATGTTATGACTTTTCTATTTCTATGAAAAATGACGTTGGAATTCTGTTAGTGATTGAATTCAATTTGTAGGTGGCATTGGGCAGTAGGAACATTTTAACAATATTGGTTTTTCCAGTCCATAAACATGAGATAGCTTTTCACTTGCTTATATCATCATCAGTTTCTTTTTTCATTGTTTAATAGTTTTCAGTGTATAGATCTCTCACTCAACCCCCTCTCCCCATTAAATATAGACCCCTGAATTTTTTGGTAATTATTATAAATGAGATTGTTTTTGTTGTTTCTTTTGAGGGTTGTTTGTTATTACAGTTGCTATAGAAACACTACTGATTTTTGCATATTGATTTTGTATCTTGCAACCTATTAGTTCTAACTGATTTTAGTGACATCTAAGGTTTCCTATACATGCGATCATGCTATCAACAAATAATGACAATTTTACTTCTTTCTTTCCTGTTTAATTCCTTTTTTTTTATTCTTATCTAATACCTCTGTCAAAGACATACAATACTATGATGAATAGAAGTGGTGAGAAAGGAAAGACTTAAATTTTCACTGGCATATGAGGTACAATAAAAAATACGGTGAATATTTGTTTTAAAAATGTATTACAGTAGAAGATACATTACCATAAACCCTTCTCAAAATACTTTTCTTTGTTCTGAGCACATTATCCTATTACACTTGTCACTTTCTGAAGCTTTTCTAGAAGATCATTACTGTATTTTTAGCTGTCTTGGCTGCCTTGATGTCCAGAATCAATTCAAAATGTGTACGGCAGTTTCTGTCAAGTAAAACCTTAGGGTGTTCATTCTATGATCATTTTATGGAATTTTCTATATATGTGTATTAGTTTTATGTATTGTGAAGGGTTCAAGTTCAACGCTTCCTTAATTTTCTGCCTGGATGGTCTCCCCATTGTTGAAAGTGGGGTGTTGAAGTCCATTACCATTACTGTATTGAGGACTCTCTCTCCAGATTCTTAATAGGTTTTATATTCTTAGGTTCTCTAGTGCTTAATGCATTCACAGCTGTTATATCCTCCAGATCAATTAATTTTTTGTTAATAAAATTCTCTGACTCTTTTTGGAGTTTTTGACTTAAAACTATTTTGTTTGATATGTGTGTTTTTACCCTGTTTTTTTTTTTCTTCCCCATCTGTGTGCACTTTTTCTATTCCTAATGTTTGGACTGTGTGTGTCCTTGAAAGTGAGATGAGCTCCTTTCAGCAGGATACAGCTGACTCAGTTTATTTTCCTTAAATCCTTTCATTTTATGTCTTTTATTGGAGGATTTAATACATTGGAATTCTACTTACTGACAGATAAGAACTTGGTACTGTCTTTTTGTTAACAGTTTTCTAATTGTTCTGCAGATAATTTGCTTCTTCTTCTCGTGAATATGTGTGTGATTTTGGTTTTCTGTAGTGATTTCTTGGAATCCTTTCTTTGTTTTGTTTTGTGTTTCCACCCATAGGTAGAACTGGCAATGCAACTGAATTACCTTTTACTTTGTCGTCTTAAGCAGTTTATGGGTCACAATTTAAGAAGTGATTGATCAGTCAGTCTTTACTGCTAACCCTAATCATTAGACAGCCCCTGTGTTTTCTGCAGGAGTTACTGACACAGTTGTGCTCACACTAACTGGTCTTAATATTTATTTTATAAAATAATTTTATGCCTGTAAATTTTTTCTCCTTTGCTGAAATGTCAGTCTATATACCTATTTATCCATCTGGGTATATGGCTTTTGGCACTGTCAAATCGAAGTAGCTTTAATTCTTTTTAAAACTAGTTTTTCAAAGTTTTTTTGCTTATACTCATGTTGTGAAGTTTGAAACCCTATCTATCACACTGTGCATTAGGCTAGGACTCTATATATAGACAAGAACTGAGCCACAAAATTTTTCTTTTGAGAAATTAATATAGATGTTATGATGTCCACGCATACAGTGTTTCTATATTCTCACAGAAAAGTAAAAAAAATTGGAAAATTTATACTGTGTATTCCCAAATACAATCATCTCCTTTTAATTAAAATCTCTAATTCTATGTTTTACTAAACATACAATTGCAACAGTTCTATATGGAGAATTGTGTCTTTTCTTCCACGTAATTATTAACTTCTTTTCTTAATGGATCCTGATAGGTTAGTAGATAGTGCTTGCTGTATAGTAGGTACTGAATCAATAATAGTGTAACTGTACAAAATTATGAATTATAAAATTTCCTCTTCTGCCATTTTGCAACTTGATCATTGTATAAATTGTAGTTAAGCAAATGGTACTATAGTTAAAAGTACTTCTATAGTGGAGTCGTTTATCAAGTATAGCTTTGTTCACTGCTCAATATGAATATTTTCATATTTTGTATGACTTTTTTTGTTTACACACTTGCTAGTTTCACTCAATTTTTTTTAAAAAGCAGTAAAAAAGATGGAAAATAAAAGACCAAATAAAAATGTGTTTATCATAAAATGAAGAAAAAGTAAGAACTGGAATGTACTATAGAAAGCTCTGGTGCAACTGTAAGCCTAGATCCAGGTTACAAGACAATTTACCATCTTCCCAGGGACATGAACTCAGTTTATTCAGTTTTCATACAGCTAACATGTATCTTAGATTTGGATATTAAGTCAAATTCTGCTTCATGATAATGGTCCATCATTTGGTCAAATTTAACTCCTCTTGGGACATACATAACTGATTAAATTGCTCTTCAATTTGTCTTTTAAATATTTAAAGACTGCTTTCTTTGCATGCCATCTGAGTCCCCTTAGGGTTTCATATAAATAATTGCTCTATCACTTCCTTAGAGAAAAATAATTAGATTTCTCTTTTTTCCTTCTAATTGTGTTTCAATTATCTGTCTGTATTAAAAATTAAAGAGCAATAAAAAGATACTAAAGATACCATTGTGAATAGGTGTAACCATAGTAAAGGATAACACAGAATACGCGTAGCCTAGGATAGCCTTGCATGTTTATAAAGGAAACATTAAATGTTTTTTCCATTTGTGGTTTTTTGCTGTCTCTTTTTTCACTTGAAATACTTTTGCTGTACATAAACATTGAATAGTTTTGTTTTGTTTCACTGAGTTTTTATCATGAGGCAATATTTATCACTATAATTTCATAAAGGTTTAGCTCGATTTTTCTAACTTTCTGAAATATGTCTGGAATAATTAACTTATTGCTTACACCAAACTCAAGCCAATATAAAGCTATAATATTTACAAGTGATCCAAGGTATAAATGCCACTCCCATGTGTCTGTAATGTCTGTCCATAAATGATATGCATGCCATCCTTTCAATTATTGATAAAATTATTGAACAGAACAGAGGCAAGGACCAAAAAGGAAATGTTTAGGAATCCTAAGAGATCTCCTTTAAGGGTAGCATTGATCCATTATTCATAGGTCTTTTGTAAAAGCCATTAAGCACATTCCAAATTCACCTATCTATACCATCACTAAATATACATTCAGCTACGTTACTCTAGATACTATCAAGTGAAATACTTGGCACAAATTCACTTGCATGTGTCCGTTCTACCCCATATTTAACATGTTTAGCACTCCTCATAAGAAAGGAAATTAAAAAAATACCATTGGTATGGTAGTGTTTATAGCACTTTCAAAATACCAACTTCCCTTTATTTTTGCACAGGTCTTTTGTGTAATAAAGCAATGTTTCTTGTCCATGAAATTAAGTTTAATGAATCACTAGTTTCTTAGAATATATATCTATATATCATCTATATATCTATATATCTCCATATCTATATATGAGTAGGATTTCTATCATCATTGCTTATATTAAATTTTTCACTTTAGATTTAGCTAAAATAATGAGAAAAATGACAAGAAATGAAAAACAAAGCCAATAATAAAGGGCTGGGGATATAAGTCAGCAGTGCAGTGCCTGCCTGGCAAGTGCAAGGTCCTGAGTTTGATTCCCAGTACCAATATATATATAGCGTGTCTTGGTTCCTTGTGTTGTTGTATATTAGTAAGCATTTATAAAAATTTATGCAGACATATTCTGTTGTTCCCTCTACAAATCCAGTAAGTGGAAGTGTAGCTTTCAGGGAGATAGTTTCATTAGATGTTCTGACCACTTTTCTGATCCCATAGGATTTAATTTACCTCCACAAATTTTGTTCTGCTCTCAAGGTTCGAAAGTGGTCTTGGCAGAAAGCACGGCTGGACGCAGTTGCATGTTTTCTCTGTTGCCTGGTGCTGCCCCATCTAGTTTCTTAACAAAAGTCCTCTCCCCTTCCTGAGGTTCTCCTCTGTCTTCATAGCATTCCCCAGCATTTCCCCCCATATTTAATTCCATTCTGAGAGTAAGTATCTTAATATTTTAATAATGTTTTTACTCTCATAATTATTTAGTTCTACAGTGAATATTTATCAAATGCAAAAATGCTCTTATGTGTATAAGCATATGGGCATATAAAATTATCTGTATATCTATCTGTGTCTGTTTATTTTTAAGTACCGCACAATTTATACAGGTAAGTAAAAATTAGTTCTAATAATAATTAATATAAAGATGGTTATTTTTTAAAGATATATTTATTATAAAACCTCTCAAATTAAAGTTAATGAATTAAACAAGTTAAAGGTCCTCATGATTGCCTCAATGGATGCAATAAAAAATTTTTGTTTGTTTGTTTGTTTTCCAGTACCGGGAATCGAACTCACGAACTCATGCTTGCCATGCAGGCGCTGTGCCGCTGAGCTAAATCCCCAGCCCCCAGATACAATAAAATTTTAAATGAGCTTTTGCATTAATTTAGATTAGAAAATACTTTTACTTAAGATGGGAATACTTGGTAATTCTCTTAACCTAACTAAGATTTATCAAAATGTTAGGGAAACTCATAATTAATCACGAAACATTAGAAACATTCCCAGAGACAAGAATTTTGAGCTAAAATAAGAGTAAGATTTCTATCATCACTGTTTGTATTAAATGTTTTCCTTTAGATTTAGCTAAAATAATGAGAAAAATAATAAGAAATGAAATACAAAGCAAATAATAAAGGGCAGGGGATATAGCTCAGTGGCGCAGCGCCTGCCTGGGAAGTGCAGGTCCTGAGTTTGATTCCTGGCACAAAAAAAGCAAATAATAGGGAAAGTTATTGGAAAATAGGAAAAAAAGGGTGCTATTTGATAATGGCATGACCATTTACATGAAAGATAAACACAAGAGGATTTAGAGAAAAATACTGATAACTGGTGAGAGAATTCAATAAGATTGCTATGTATAAGTCACTTTAAACACCAATAATGACTAATTAGAATATGTTATAGGTGAATGTAGCATTCAGAAATCTCTAGGAGTTTTTATAGAGAAATTATGAAATGTAAAATCAACATTAAAGAGGGCTTGAGGGCCAGGGATATAGCTCAGTGGCACAGCACCTGCCTGGCAATGTCCTGAGTTCCATTCCTGCTACCAAAGAAAAGTAGACTGAACATTTGCAAAGCTATATCCTGTTCATAAATTGGAACACTCAGTATTCTGAAGAGGCCAGCCCTCTTTCTAATAATTATAAATTAGATATAATTGAACCAAATCACAAAATAACTTTTTTTGAAGAACTTGATAAACTTAGAAATGACAGAGGATGAGGAATAGTTAAACAATTTTGAAAAAGATGGAATAAATCAGGGTACTCTATGATGAACTAGGAAGAGTTTTCTGAAGGTTTTCCTAATTACATAAGAAATAGTTCAAGAATAAACAGTACAAACAATGGAAATGAAAGAGTCACCAAAAAAACAAAATAAAATGCGAAGTTGATGTATGACTGAGTAGGAACTAAAAATTAGTGCTCAAAGGACTAACTTTTCAAGTGATTTTCCAAAAGTAAAAAAAAAAGTTACATACATACCTTATATAATACAAAAAAGTATCCATTCCAGATTATTTTGAAGAGTAAATGTGAAAATAAAAGTATAAAAATTTTAGGCAAATGCAAGGTTAATACCATTATAATGCCGAATATTCCTAAATAGAATTGCACAAGCTTTAAGAAGTATCAAGCTGTATTTTAAAACTAAAAACTTTTATTGATAAAAATTTAGTAAATACAGCTGTTCTGGCTCATATCAAGATGGTCTTCCAGTGTCTCATGGGTTTATAGTGGGGCTTTTGGGGGTAACTGGGTCATGGATGTGTGATATTGGATTAGTTCACTGATTGATTTAGCATAGTTCTGATGTGAATGATGGACTTACTGAAGAAGGAAAACCCACGCTGAGTGTAGGTGGCACCAACCAATAGGCTTGTAGCTTGGGTGGAATAAAAATAGAAAGAGGAAGACATCTCACTGCCTCCTGCCTGCCCTGCCCTGGACTGTTTCTTCTCTTCATGCATCTGCTATATTAGCTTGTCTTGGAGCCAGAAGACTATGGACTGAAACCTCTATAACTGTGAGCTGAAATAAACCTTTCCTCCTTTTACTTTTGGGTGTCAGGTATTTTGCGCCAGCAATGAGAAAGTCTCTAAGACAACAGCTAAGTGATAACCCATAAACTGGAGGAATATATTCATGACATATATCTAGAGATTGTTTCAGAAATATCTTTTTGAAAAAGACATGAGCAAGCAATTCACATACCTTAATTATATGAAAAGATACATAATTATTTTCATATTATAGTTCTATGAGAAGATGTTAATTTACTAGTAATTAGGCAAACACTAATTTAAGTGATTGGCAAAACTAATAGGTCTGTTAACTTCAAGTGCTGCAAATAGTGGTCCATGCCATACACAGAGTAAGATCCTAATTTAACCACTCAGAGATACACAGAATTAAATCAATTTTCATCAAGTTTACTTTTACACATTTAATATACTTTTACCAAGCTGATTGCTATGTATCAGTTACAATTAATGTACTGAAATTATAAGAAGTTTCTAGAGCCAGTGTAGATAAATAATAAGATTATAATGTTGAGCAAAAAATTAAATGTCACATTGCAGAAATGGTATCATTTGTTGAAAGTTCACAAAAATTCAAAGCACAGAGAGGGTCAGGCTGTTGGCATAGGAGATGCGAATAGTTCTGTAGAACTGGTCGAGTCTCCATTTGTTCAGATCCTCTGCAGTAACATTTTAGCCTCAAAAATCCTTCTCCATAAAAGTATTTGATGGATTCATTTGTAGATTTTTTTTTCAGAATGTAGCAGTAAATATATATTTGGATGATAGGACTCCATTATTGTACTTAGTTAAGGAAATCATTATAGTTAAGAGGATATGGAGATCTCTCTCTCTCTCTCTCTGTCTCTCTGTCTCTCTCTCTCTCTCTCCCTATCTATATCTATGTATCTATCTATCTATCTATCTATCTATCTATCTATCTATCTATCAATCATCTATCTAATCACTGTCAATGCATAGACAACAGGCTGCAGCAACTGGAACTATTTTCCTTGATCCTTACAAGTGTGCTTCTATAAGAATAGCAGACTGAGATGTCATTGAACCCAGGAGCCATCCTTTTTGTCTTCCTTCTTTTTCTCATCTTATTCCTTCATATGTTTCAGGAATTTTCCTTTTCTCCACATGCCCAGATGCACACAAATATTTATGTTATAATGTTTGTGAATTTTCTTCCATTCAAAAAAACACATAGAATCTGCTCTGGGTGTTGATTTCTGGAATGTCACAAAATCAGTTTTATTTAGACATTTTTCATAGACTTTTAAAAATCACTGCATTTGTAGTTACTTTCTGGCTTTTCATTTTGCACTGTGTTCATCTGAATTCTTTGTTCTCTTCTAAAATTTTTTCTTCGTTGCTTTTTTTTTTGGTAGTGGAAGTGCGACAAGATCTGCTTTATAGTTCGTGCTGGTCTTGAACTCACTATGTGTCCCAGACTGGCCTTCGATGATCCTCCTGTCTCAGCCTCCATGACTGCTGGGATTACAGGTGTGCACCATAATGCCTGGATGGTCTCTATTTTAAACTGCATTCTCCAATAATTTTTAGTGATCATAACTAATGGCAACTTCAATCCCTAGTAAAAGTATCTTAGCTTTGCCTTCCAGCATCAATAATTTATGTAGTTATAGAATTGAAGTTTGACATATACTTTTTATCAGAAGTATTATTTTCTTTACTGCAGCTATAAAGAATAGTTTATATGTTTAAATGTCATTTGCTATATAATCTTTCTTTTGTCTCAGATTTGTTTTATGATCTCTTTTTTCATCTTTGATGTTTTGCTCTTGCAGTGTAACATAGCTAGCAAACAGCTTAGCTTTAATTGTCCTATTTTGAGCTGTAGGTCCTTTTAAAACCTGGGTCGTTGCCACGCTGGATAGGGTCCACCCTACCATTCCTCTTCTCTCTCCTGCAGGTGCTGTCAGAAGTGAGCTGATTCCCATCTTCCTTTTTTTTTTTTTTTTCCAGTACCAGGAACCAAACTCACGACCTCCTGCTTGCCAGGCAGGCACTGTGCCACTGAGCTAAATCCCCAGCCCCAACCATCTCTGTCTCCATATCTCTGAAAGTCATCTTTTGACGTCCCATCTCCCGATTTTTTTGTACTACAGTCTTTGTAATTTCCTTAAACCGTGTTCTCCAGTTCATTAATATGCTTTCAACCATGCCTACTGTGGTACTTACTTTTAAATTTCAGTGACCATATATTTCTTTTGTAAGGATTCCTTTGTTCTTTCACACACTATCATTCCTACTTCCAAGCTGTGTGCATATGAATTTTCAAATGTAATTCATTTATTTTATCTTTGCTTAAAGCACATTTTGCAATATATGGTTGTTTTTCCTTCAGTTCTTGTTTGTAATCCTGTTTATTCTTAGCATTAACTCCAGGTCATGAGGATATGTTTCCTTATCCATTTTGTGACTTTTAATTGTGACCTCATCTTCAGTGTGGCATTGCCGGGTGGAATCATAGATGACTTCAGTTGATGAATTACCCCCTAAATTTGGTTTTACATTCCGTTAGGTGCCTCAGCGCTATTATCAAACTAAGATGAGTATTTAACTTCATTTCTTCACTTGATGTTTTTCAGGTCATAAAAAGATTACAGTCTGAAACCTGAAATTAATGTGAATCACATGTTTAGAATTCTCAGGAAAGCTTTTGTCACTATTGTTGCTGCTGCTGTTGGTTTTGCTCATGCAGACTGATACTTTTTACTATACTATCTTCTCACATTTCTGTGTATTTTTAGTAGTATAATTTCAAGTACAGCTAGCCTTCCATAACTGGAGGCGAGGAGTTTTCTGTTGTACCTCTTCACTAACTTTATGAATCCTCAATTGTTTTTTGTCTTTGTTCTAGTTTAATGTTTCTCCACTTTCAGACTTTTTGGTATAAATTTTTTTCTTTCTAAATCTTCTGTTTCTTGCCCGGCAAGCAGGAGGTCCTGAATTTGATTCCCAGTACCAAAAAACAAAAAAAACTCCTTCTATTTCTTGATTTTTTAAAATTATAGTTTTCTTTGTCTTTATGAATGCTTTATTCCCCCAGATAAAATATTAGAAGACTTTTCTCCACATCCATGTTCCATCTTTAAAAATGCACATTTAAAAAAAATTAACAAATGTTACATGAAGTTTTGGGAAGGAGTTGAAACAGCATAGTAGCTGCAATGTGTAAAACCAGTGCATTTATTTTCATGCTTTCCTGGGTATGTCAGTGCTTACCTTTACAATTCTTGTGAGGAAAAGTTCTGCCAATCTGTGGTGGACCAAGGGTGACTTATTTGCCCTGTAGAGAAGCTGGTATGTATGAAGAATTTCCAATATGCCAACTTTCAGTTAATTGATTGATTTCCTTCTTTATCCTTTTTTTTTTTTTTTTTTTATCTTTTTGAGACATCTTTTCCTATGCAGTTCAGGAAGGCCTTGAGCTCACTTTGTGGCCCAGGCTGGTCTTAAACTTGCATTGATTCTCCTGCCTCAGCCTCCTGAGAGCTGGGGTTACAGTTTGCACCACCATGCCCAGTTAATCCTTTGTATTTTCTGTAAATTATTTTAGGCAGAGGCATTTGCCTTAGTTCCCTGTTAGCAATTTTCTTCCAAAATATATCGTCATAATTACAAAGCATACTGAATGTCATAACCAACAAAACACAGAATGAAACAAAAATACCCTATATAGTATTCATCCCTAATGCATTTTATAGTATATGCTATGCTACTAGTTATATTTTACATGTAATATTTTAGGATGATATACCATGATTTTATTTTATATATATATTTTTTCTACATTTTTACTAGGATAAGTAATGCTGTCATAAACATTTGTCTACAGGTATTTGTGTGAGCATAAATTTTCATTTCTCTATAAATGAAATTGCTGAGTTTTACTGAAAAACTATGTTTAATCACTTGAGGAACTGGAATGTTTTCCAAAATAGCAACATTTTACATTCCAACCAGCAATATATAAAAGTTCCTATTTTTCTATAACCTTGTCAATGCTTGTTATTAACAGACTTTAATTCTTACCGTCCTAGTAGTTGTGATGTGGTAAACCATTTCATTTTGATTTGCATTTTTCTAATGACAAATAATGATGAATATCTTTTTATATGCTTATTGGTCATTTGTAGATCTTAGTTGGAAAAATATCTATTCAGATCCTGTACATACATTTTTATTTTAAAAATTAAAAAAATAACTGACAAAATAACAATGAAGGCAAAATCAAAACAACACAAAAACATCAAAAATGATACATGACCTCAAGACAAAATGATAGAAATTCACAATGGTTGCTATATTACATGCAATCTTACATTCTATGTCTAATGGACTGAGCCACTTTGCTGAAGATAATGGCATGTAATATACCATGATTTTAGAATGATAAAGCATAATCAAATTTTAATAATTTTTAAAGATATCTGTATGGAAATGTATGACTAAGATAAAACCATTTTATTTTGTGGTTTTGTGAGTTACTATTAGATGCCTATAAAGGACAATTCAATATTGGATGATCAGCTGGTATAAATTCAGTGCAATTAATGGTCATTTAAATGTGATTTACTGTTTACAATTTGATAAAGGTCAAAGGTTAAAACTGTATTATTGGAATGACAGTAAAAGAATTAAAAAGAACATTATTTCAAAGGTAGAAAGTAATTGTCCTGAATGTATATGACTGACAGAAATGTGCAATAAGACTTTAAAAGGGCAACACAATATGTTTCAGAACTTGACTTTTAAAAAATATAATTATTTTAATTGTTACATAAAATTGTATGTATATATTACATACAATAAGTGTTTTGAAATATATATGTATTGTCAAATGACTTAATCAAGTTAATGAATGTATTATCTAACATACATATCTTTTTTGTGCTAAGAACCATTAAAATTTATTCTCAGTTATTTTCAGGAACACAATACTTTTTTTTTAAACTACATTCACATTTGACTGTAGCGCTCTAGAACATATGTCTGTTATCTCATTAATATTTTTTTTCCTTGGGCCGAGGTTGCCTATACACTACCATTTCCCAAGCCCTAGTAACCACCACTATACGTCCTATTTCTATGAGTTTAGCATTGTTAGATTCCACATATAAGTAAAATCATGTGGTGTCTGTCTTTCTGTGCCTGGTTTATTCCATTTAACATACTGTCTTCCAAGTTCACCCATTTGATCACAAATACTGGGATTTCTTTTTAAAAACGGTTGAATAATAATCCTTTATGTGTATGTATTCGATATAGTATTTTCTTTGTTTACTCATCTTATTCACCCACTGATGGATAGTACATTCTTTTCACATTTTTGACATATTTTTCTTCTTGAAAATTAGTATATGTTTGCAATACATAATGATTACATTCATTTTGGGGAACTAGCACAGGTACATATCCTATCTTAGTCATTTTTATTTCCCCTTTTCTCCCCAACTTCCAATTATGGTCCCGAGGTGCATCGGTTTTTGTAAAAGTTACACAAATTTGACCACATGTTAACTATTGTGAATACTCCCTTCAATGAGCATGAGAGTGTAAATATCTCTTCAACATACTAATTTTTTCCTTTGAATATTCCTTTTCTTTTATCAAGTAGTGATACTGCTGACTTATAGAGTAGTTCTATTTTTTTAATTTTTTGAGGAACCTCCATGCTGTTTCCCATAGTAACTGTAATAATTTTTGGTCCCATTAACGATGTGTAAGGATTCCCTTTTCTCCACATTCTAGCCAACATTTGTCTTTTATTTTTTGATAATGCCTATTATAACAGCTGTGAGATATCTCGTGTTTCTATTTGTATTCTCTGATGATCAGTTATAGTAAAGGTTGTTTCTTAGGCCCATTGGTACATTATATGTCTTCTTTTGACAGATGTCTATGAAGGTCTTTTGCCCATCTCTTTTCTTGATACAGAACTGTTGAAGTTCTTTATACATTTTGGATGGTAATCTCGCATCTCATAACAGATATATGACTTAAAAGTATTTTCTTTTATTTTAAGGGTTATTGCTATACTCTGTTGATTGTTTCCTTGGCTGTGAACAAGCCAGTTAGTTTTATGTAATACTTTTTGTGCATTTTTGCTCTGTTGTCTATGTTTTTGCATTCATATTAAAAAGAAATCACTGCTCAGACCAATGCCATGGAATTTTCCTCTGTTTTTTTTTTTTGGGGTTTTCTCCGGTACCGGGAACCGAACTCACGACCTTGCGCTTGCCAGGCAGGCGCTTTTGCCGCTGAGCTAAATCCCCAGCCCCTTCCTCTGTTTTTTTTTTCCTCTAGTTTTACAGTTTCAGCTATTCCATCTAAGTCTTTAACCTGTTATGAATTGATTTTTACATGGTATGAGATAAGGGTCCAATTTCATTTTTCTCCCCATGGATATCTAGTTTTTCAACAATATTTACTAAAGATACTGTCTTTTCTCCATTGTGTGTTCCTGGCAATTTTATTGGAAGCTAATTATCTGTAAATGTGTGGACTTATCCCCGAGTTCTTTGTCCTGTTCCATTGGTGAATGTATTTGTTTTTAATGTCAGCACCCTGGTGCCTGGATTACTTAAAGCTTTGTAGTATGGTTTGAAGTCGGTAGTATGCTGCCTCCAACTTTGTTCTTTACAGTCAAAACTGCTTTGGTTATTCAAGATTTTGGGGGTCTCAGATGTATTTTTAAATTATTTTTCTGTTTACATGAAAAATATTATTAGAATATGATAGGAATTTCAGTGAACCCATAAATCACATTGAGTAATATGGACCCTTCAATGATAATAATTCTTCCAGTCCATGAACACATGATATCTTTCCATCCCAGGACCTGTTCTTTGAAAGTATTACATCTAGTCCCCCGTCTCTGGTAAAATCTCCCTAAGGATTTCTATGTATGTCCCAGATAATGCTCTGCAAAGAAGGTATTATTTCATCTTACATTATCTTTACACAGGCAAAATAATAAGAACTAAATACACTAAATATTAATTTTGCAGTGGCACAGTATTATAAATTTTTCTCTATCATACTAATGGTTTTTATTTTATGAGTCACCATTGCTACCCTTATAAAATATAGCAAAAAAATCCAGAAATAGTTAAATTTGTGTTTTATTCTGCTTTAACTAGTACAAGGCATTTAGTAAATGATATAAATTTGGCTTATTTTATAAGTATTTCACTATTTTACTGAGAAAATAGACAACTCAGATAGCTTGAGTTCAGAAACTCTCTACAAAAGACATGACATTATATATCAGCGTTACCTTTTTCTTGCATAGAAAGTTTGAAAAAGGTTCTGTTATTCAGATGCAGACTTTTGAACACTGTTGAGCAAAATTATTTTTAAAAGGTTTCACTTTAGCAGTTGTAAGCATCAATTTGTAGAACAGCCAACTAGACGTTACATATTTATTTTCCAGGAATGCTTAGATGAATGAGCAATACTTTACTTCTGGAGAAAAAAAATAAAACAACACTTTCTTAAAACTAGATCCTAAAAGAATAAGGACATAGAGATTGTAAAAATGCAGCCTGCATTAGTCTCATTCCTTAGTCTTTATGCTGATTTTGAGGCTTCTTAGTGAGAAACAAAACTGCCAAAAAGTTAACTTTTCTTCACATTAAAACAGTAGCACCAAAAGCTAAACCTCTTTGGTGAGCCCTGTATAGTGGTCCAGTTTCCCTAACACCTTTTCACACACAACCCTCCCCAAGCAATTCTTACTCAATGGAATAGCCACAGTGAGGAAAATTTCCTTGCCAGCCTCTGAGCATATTGAAGCAGTGGTAACAGACATGATTGCAGCCGTCCTTTCAGGGTGTAAATCCAAGTTGGAGCGCAGAGAACATCAAAGGGGTCAAAGGGATAGTAAAGGTTTTGTGTCCCAACTTGTCTCTATTCTCTTTGTGGGAGCTGATCCCATCTGTCTCCCAGAGCTGAGTGTAGCTTATTCTATTGTAAGGAATGTTCACAAGTCACCTAAGGAGAGATTAAACGTGTGCCTCCTTTCCCACACATTCAGGCTGGAGTTAGAATGGAGTTAGTGGGGAGGAAGAAGTTGTGCTTTGTACAGTGGAGGGACATAGGTGACAGTAATGACCTGTACATTTCAAAAAGCTGAAATGTATACCACAGAGAAATAATAAAGGTTTGGAGAGATAGACATATTTGAGCTGATTTATACATTATGCACTGTAAAGTACCAAAACATCATACGCTACCTCATCAATGTGTATGTTTCTGCAAATCAGGATAGCAAGTAAATGATATAAAGATATCAATATCTGAAATGTTTTGTTGCATGTTCATCCCTTATAGAGGTTTAGAAAGCCAAATTCAACAGCTATTTCACAGGGTAGCTGTGAAGCTAGAGATTTCATAAACCTAGAAAAAAAATGCCAGCCGTTATGTGTCTTGATTAACTAAGCATCTGACCAAAATGAGGTTCATTCCCTGCACTCAATAGAAGATATATTTTCATATTTCCTGAAATCATTACCTATTTTATAACTTTGTACAGTGTCATACTGCATCTTCCAGATCCTGAGAAAGGAGCACACACTAGGCTTTGTCAATGTCACCTTATTTTTATGATGTGATAAGAATTTTATGATATAATCCCATACCTGAGGATTGCAATCTCAAGAAAAATACCAGTATTTAGAAGTTACTAACTCTTAGGCTTGGGGAAACCCTAGTAAATGCCTTTTAATAAACCTTGCTGAGGTACATACATATCCTAGGACAGGACTGCATCACTGGCTTAAAACATACAGGCAGTGTCTAATTTGAATCAAGTCTTTTCTGCATATTCTTTCTGACTTATTTATAATCACTGACTATATTTTACTACTGTGGTCCCAGATCCATCATTAATGAACATGGGGACTTAAAATATTTTTTGAAAATTAAGCAAAACAGGTAAGTTAAATTGTGTTATGCTCAGTGAACAACCCCTGCTTTGTTCCTTCTGCCAATGCAGTAGTGCGAGTTGTTTGATTCATCTTTAACCTTTCATTATGTTGACATTCTGTTATTGCCTAGCATCAGTTCCACTCTCCTCAGAAGGTGGCTTGGCATTTCTGTGGCGTTTTTAGTCTAGGGAGATAAGTCTGCATCTCTATCTGGATTGACCAGATGAGGCTCTCTTCAGAGCCAATTAACACATTACCAATGGGGTCACCTCCGCATGGTAGGAGGGGCTTTGCACCTCCAGGGAGACCATAAACTGCCTTCACAATGCCTCCAGATGCTCCGGGATGGGAAACCAATCAATCTTGTACATAAGTGGTTAGCACACCTACCCCGGGGTCCTAGGAAGACACTCTAAAAGAGGTACAGAATCTTTGGGATATTCTTTTCTTAGCCTCTTCCTTATTTAGCCAGCTTGAAAAGGTTGTTCATGACACACAAGAAGTCAAGCCAAGGTTGACGGACAAGTGGCAAACCACCTGTTTCTGTTAAATTTCTGAGCTACTGATGGGTATTATAACTTCTTGAATGATTTGACTAGAGATTTCTCAATGACCTCAATCGTAGCCATTGGAAAGCCAAAAACGTATTTGAAAAACCCTCAACTGCCCAGGCTAGGGAAAGAGCTAAATGTCACAGTCTTGTGAAAGTATTTAAAGCATAGCCCTGGCAGCTCTGATGCCACAAGGGGCGGGTGGGGGCATTCCTCTACAGCACCCTGGATGTACCTGAGGCATCTGGGGTTATTTCTATGGGAGTTCAGATTTGGTTCACAGATTTCTTAGGCTTTTCTGCACAGGCATCTCATTTAATGAAGCAATTCTGTTAACTGCACTTTTGCTGGGAAAGAATGTAAATTTAATATTCTTTAGCAGTGAAGATGGGAGGGGTGACAAACGAAGGGTAGAACAGAGGCCATGGGGAGCCAAGTGGAGCCACTGTTCCCTGGGGTGGCTGGCTAACTAGCTCAGCCTTTGTGTGGGCCCTGGCTGCTGGCGGGATGGAGCTAGGAGACAGAAGAATGACAGTCTGTAGGAAGAAAGAGGACAGTAATTACGGGATACGTGTGATTAGTGCGGTAGCCAGAGAAATTAAGCCACAAGTCCTAGGAATCTTCCCTTCTGTATGGTACCTGCAGAGGGAGAGAAAAGACCTCACTACAGAGTCCAGTTGGAATCCACTCCCCGCCAGCTCAGCTTGATTGCTTTCTCGGTTACCTACTGTGGAGGTTGAGCAGCTCGACCTTCCTTTCAGCAGAGCTGTATTGTCCTTGCCTGAAAAAAAGACAGATTAAGAATTTACAGGGATCCCTCCATCACGGGCCTCTGACAGCAACACCTGGGGAGCTGATTTTTCATGGTTCAGTTTGCCGGGGCCAAGATGCTTACCAAAATGTGCTCTGTTAACGTAAAGCACCACTGCACTTCTAAGAAATATATAACTTCCTACGAAACGGTCCATTTCGTTCTCTTCCCACCACCCTTTTGTTTCGGTAGATGACTTTCTTCCTTAATTACTGTACTGTAATCACTATTTGAGATGCTCTAGATGGGAGTGAGTGTTTACAGGTAAAGAGTAAGTCATGTCAGTTAAGGAGTTTATGATTACTTTGCAGGAGGGTAAGCTGTATTCTGATCATCTCAAGTCTGAGATTGTCCTGGCTATCACTTAGGTCATACTTCAGGGTTTTGGTAATCTGAATTTTTAACTAAAAGTGATATGCTTGCAAAATAATTGAAAACATGGAGGCTACTTAATCTTATCAAGCCAGGAATAAAAACTATTCAGTCTCTTCTTAATGCAATGGTGTTTTGAGGGCTGCTTCAGATGGCAAAGGGGAGGGGTAGGTCAGATTTCAAGCCTATTCTCTATGTACAGATGTATCTATATCCACATCTCTGCCTACATCTATATCTATCAATCTGTATCCATGTCTGTCTATCTATCATCTATCTATCTTTCTCATCTACCTCTCTAATCATCTCATCTCTGATCTGATTAGGTATAAGTATTGCTAACCTTACTGTCTCTCTTGATTATAACTGACTTGACATCGATCTTTTTATTACACTCAATGTCTGTGGTGAAGTTTTGAGGTTATGCAGGTAAATTGTGTAGTTGTCCTACACTTGTTCCTAGTGCTTCAAAGCTGAAGAGATTTTTTAATGTATACACTTTGTAAACAGGGTGAGAAGCTGGAAATGCTGCTATTCTACTGGAGATAAGAAAGCTCTAGCAGACAAACTACCATAATTTTCCAGGAACAGGAAGTGAAGCATCTTCATCTCCTGTTTAGATCGGTGCCACCTGGCACGGGCAGATCTGCCGCACAGCCCTGCACTGGCCTACCCAGCGAGAATCCCACTGCCTGCTGGTGATTTTTGGAATAATAATTTTTGGTGCACTGCATTTTGTTATATGCTTTGTTTACATCTTGTGAACAAGTAGTCGAAGATTACATTATTCCCTGAACACATTTGTTTATACATGCAAGGTGAAACACATGCAAGCTTTTTTATGCAGGGTAACCTCCTGTTAGACTGATTTGTATAACGTTCTGTTTTATTACAAGATTCTTAAACAAAGATCTTGATCCCTGTGATAATGAGACTCTGGGGATGTTGGGTCTGGGAATGCCACACTACTATAGTCTGACACTATCTTCTGAATTCTTTCTGATTTTCCTCCTCACAACCTACAGAAATACGAGGGAGGAAGACTGAAGTACTCTTTAGTATTTCTGAATGACTTTTTAGAGGGATGTATTAATGAGTTATGGTCATTTCAAATGAAAGATCTACATTCTTCAATTTAGTTATTCTGTGATATGCATTGGTAATACATCTGAGAAATTCAGTAAGCATTCTTAATAAGTAACTCCTTATACTTTTTCCAATAGAAATCTGTCAGTGAATCAAGCTATCCTGATCTCATTACGCTTCAGATGTAAAGATTCTGAGACTTTCCTTTTTGTGACCTGAAAACTTTTATCTTTTCTGCTTACTATTAAGAGAAAATTTTATTTTAAAGCACTAAAACATCCAGTGGAGGCATTTTTCTAGTAACAAATGCTTAATGGGATGGGTGGGGTAGGGAATGTAAAATAAGCAAACAGATAAACTGAAAATGTTTTGAACCTAAAGACAAAATAAATAGAGTGAATAAAAGGCTAAAAGTGACAGGGTTATTCATCTATCTAATGCTAAACAATCACATTGGGAAAAATGTCAAAAAGTTATATTGCAAGTGGGTATAAAACACAATGATTTGGCCAGAGAAGAAAAGTAGGGGCTACTGAGTTGCTGCCAAGGCTGAAGGAGGAAGGCGCGCGAGCCCCAGCCAGCCATGGGGGCAGACAGCTCTGTGGAGAGGCCCACAGCATCAGCAGAGCAGGGAGCAGCTGTGTTCCCGCCAGGGCACGGCAGAGTGTGCGAGTTCGATTGGAACCGAACCACGCAGTGAGCTCAAGTCCATGAACTTGGAACAGGCACGGAAGAAAAGAAGAGCCAAAGGGCAGAAGGACAAACAAGGAAACCACTGTTGAGAGCTTGAACGCATTTGTGTGCCATGAAGCACTTTTTGAAGTTCTAATGGCAACAGTCTCTGGGGAACCGTGATAACAGGGGAGACAGACACTGGTGTGTAAATGACATCATCGCCAGAGCCTGGGCCCCACAACATAGTGGGGTTCAAAGGGACTCTAATCTTACCCTGTTGGTTTGTTTCCTCTCCAAAGTTTTTGCCAGAAATGACGCAACAGAAAGACACTTGCTCGTGGGAGCTTCTCTGACTTGGCCTGGAAACTGGGCACCACGGAACTGGACACGTGCTGGAGCACACAGACTCGGGGGTCAAGCTGGTGGAGGAACTGGCTTAGGCACAGGTAAAGACTGTGGAAGTCAGCACTGCAGAAGCTCGAACAACTATTTCAGGAGCAACCCGGGGCTTGCAGAGCAACGTGAAGTCGTAACAATTTGCAAATAAACGTGGCTTTATCATAATGTCCTCGGAATTGTCTGTGAAACAGGGCAGCTTCTCCTGCCCTGCAAAATTCATCTTTTCCTTTTCTGAATAATTTGAGGATATGTAATTCAATCTGGGATAGGTCATACTAGTCAATATTTTATCACTTTTCACTGGGTGATAAACCTGCTTAGCAATGTGAGGAGGGTGCTCCCAATATCTGAGGGTCATTAGTTAGAAATCCTGGGGAAGGGGCTGGGGATTTAGCTCACCGGCAAAGCGCCTGCCTGGCAAGCGCAAGGTCCTGAGTTCGGTTCCCGGTACCAGAGAAAAACCAAAAAAAAAAAAAAAAAAGAAATCCTGGGGATTACCATTCCCAAAGGACTGGATATTAGTGACTCTTCCATCCAAATTTCTGTATGTAGTATATGTAGTAATGTCCTCACTGAGTAATGTAAAAATCAAGAGTTATGACGCCCTGTTATGGTTTGTATCTGGGTGTCCCCTCAAAGCCTCGTGGCCATGGGGCAGGCTTTTAGAGTTTGACTGATTGTGGGTGTGACAGCTACACCCGCCCTGGGGTGGATAGTTTGCATATGTAAGGGAGAGGAAAAGAGTGTTCGGGGCATTCCTCCCCCATTCCACCCTGGTGTGTGCTTTTTGCTTTGCTGTGTTCTGCTGCCTGAGCTCTTTGCCATGTGCCACTCTGCCTTGTAATCTGCCAAGTACACACTGAAACTTCCATGAACTGTAAGTGAAATAAACCTTTCCTTCCTTAATTTTGGGTGTCAGGTATTTTGTCCCAGCCACGAGAAAAAAGTAACCAAGACACGCCCAGTTCAGGAAAATTCACAATGAACGAACAAATCAAACAATGGTATTTTGCCTTATACTATCCCCTTTAATGAGAACCATAATTTTCAGTGTCCCTAAATTCAAATGACAAAGCCCTTTCACAGTATAAAGTGTTTATATAGCCCAAGCTAATTAGTGTTAGAAATATCTGCCCTATTTCCTTTCCTCTGTAACTTAGACATTTATCTGGGAGGGGCCTGAGAACATCAAGAGTTCTTTTCAGTGTAAGCTGTAAGTTGTTCACTTCCAATACTTTTCATGAACTTTATAATGGTTAAATGGAGCTATACTACACATGAATTTGTGCATAACTTTGAATTTTTTTTTAGTTAGTAGTGAACTTTCAATATAAAATGGAAACTATTTGACTTTCTGTTTTAACACTATATATAACAGGTTCTACAGTGGGATAGTAATATTAATTAGATATGGCAACTCATCATTATAAGCTAAATGGGAACTTTGTCATTGTTGAATACTGCAGTAAATTCATGTTATTATGTATTTCTCAGCTGTTAAAATATTATGTGGTAGTTGTGGGGGTCTTTAGTGAAAGTTTTCATAATAATTATTCAACTGTCAGGCTGGCTTTAGTTACCCAGTAAGTCTCTGGGATGTTATCTTTGGTTATATTCCAAAAAAAAGGAAAAAAAAAATAGTTGCCCCATAAGAGAATGTGTTTATGTATGCTAATTTGAAATGGGTATATGTTTGGGCAGAATTCTAGTTGGCAGTTGGACAATAAGTTAAATGCAAGGTTCAAGGTTCTTATGTAAGGTTTGGCAAAGCAAGAGATGGAAATGGGAATTTAGAAGTTAGTATGTAGTAGTTGAAGGAAGTTAATTGTGAAAGTCACAAAGGAGTTGTTTTAGAGTTCTCCAGGAAATCTGAATCAGTGGGAGATATATGGATGGATGGATAGATAGATAATAGGTAGATATAAGTTATAAGATTGATTATAGGAATTGGTTCACAGAATCATGAACACTCAGGAGCTCTGTGATGTGCTGTCTTCAGGACTGTGATCCAGAGAAGCAGTAATGTAAGTGCATCTGAGGCTGAAGGCCTGAGACCCAAAAACTCTGTGTCTAAGCAGAAGATGGACTACTCAGATTAAGAAGAGACAGAGAGATGGGTGTGGTGGTGCATGTTTGTGACTTTGAGTACAGCCTGGTCTACAGAGTGAGTTTAAGGGCAGCTTGGATTGTATAGTGGAAACCCTGTCTCAAAAATTGAGACAGAGAAAGAGAAAGAGAAAGAGAAAGAGGGAGAGACACAGACAGAGACAAACAGAGACAGAGGGACAGAAAATTGGCCCTTCCTGCACCTTTAATTCTATTTAAGGTCTCAATGGACTGGGTTATTGCCATCCTTATTAATGAGAGCAATTTTTAGGCAGTCTACTGAATAAATATTAGTCTTTTCTAGAAACGCCCTTAGAGACACACACATATATGTTTTCCCAACTATTTGGGTATCCCTTAGCTGAGTCAAGTTGATTCGTAAGAGATTAGCCTTTGTAGGAGTGATTCCTGTGAGCTTGCTTCCTCCCTCTCCTTCCGTTGCCCTGACCCTATGCCCTTGGGTCTCTTAGTTCTGTATACTCTTTTGCATTCTTCTTTTTAATGAAACTGTTCATTTTCATCTCTTTTCTGGATACTTTCCCATTCTCTCTCTGTGCTATTATCTTTATCCAGTTCTGCCAAGTTTAACTCCCGAAACATTCTTCGAATCCCTGTGCTCATTTCCGTATCCTCTCTCATTACCTTTGTTTGTGGTCACTCACGTGATTTTCCTCTAGTCTAGGCAAAGTCATGTGGGCTCTCATCAGAGTTGTCAGAGATACAATGGAGAAAGTATTCTAGCCCATCGGTCTATCTCACTACCCATTCGAAGGTAGCTCTGCCATGTCTAGAAGATAAAATCAAGCCACTGTTTCAATGCTTTTAAGACTCTTCAATTCTGGCTCTTTCTAATGGTTGCAGGCTCATCTCGGTCCATTCCCTGCTTCAAAAGTGTCCCAGTTTGCAAACACTCACCTTCAGGGGCTAGACAGTTAAACACAAGAAGTGGGTGGGGTGGAAGAAATAAGGACCTCTGAAAAAGTGGCAGCCTGAAGTATACAAACCCCATCTAAAGAATTCAACTTTATCTGTTAGGTCAACAAGACAAGTGTTCAGCCAGAGTCGGTCCTAGCTTAAAAGCCTGAGTTTTGTACTATTAGTACCAGACTCCTGCTTGCCTGTCAGCATCTTGGCATTTGGCTCCTTCTACAGTACGTCATCTGCGCTATTTCTTTCATGGATAATGCTCATGCACAGCATTTTCCCTCTGCTCACCTCATCCTTCTCAAGTTAATCACTTTTCCTTATTTAAGATTTAGGTCAAAAAGTCATCGCTTCATAAATCTATGCATAATCCCTAAGTACTACCTGCAAGTTTCCATACAATCTCATAAGGCTTACTGCATTTATTTTAATTGAGTGCCTACCTCACCTCCTGTGAGTTTCTGGAGGGAAGAGATTACTAATTTCCATATCTTGATGCACAGTGGTGACCTGAAGTGATGAAGATGGTGTTGAGAACTGCAGAATTGTGGCACAGTGTCTCAGCTTAGACTTAGTGTGTGACTGTTGATGTTTAGGGAAGTCTTGGGATGCTGACACCATTCAGAAAAGGAAAATGGGGAGTCCTGCCCTGTGAATCTTTCTATGCATGGAATCTAGACTTATATGCATCATAGAGTGGAAGGAAGAAGGAAGGATAAAAGACAGGGAGAAAAGAAATAAAGAAAAGATGTATGTACTTCATGCAGAAGTGTGAGGGGGAGGCTGAGGGGAGAGGGCAGTAAGGATATTTTGAGCAGAAACAAAGCAGGGAAATAAAGTCTGTTTTGGAAGAATGGAAATTTGAGATACATAGTTATATGAGAACACGGCTTGACCAGCGTGAGGTTAAACTGAGAAAGTGTTGAGCTGTTCGCAGTTATACTTAACACCCTCCGCATCAGTACCTATAGCTAGAGCAGGATGTGTAGTCAGAGATATTTTCTCTGTGGCAGCTCCTTTTGAGCTTTTCTCATCCTTACTTTGAAAAATGATTTATGAGGGAAGAGAGGGGATATTGTCAAAGCATGCAGTCCCTAGGAAGGGACCCATAGCATTGGTCCCAGGGAGACAGGCAGGGGAGCTCACCTAAATGTGGTATTTTATCATGGTAGGACTCCTTATTTAGCTGGTCATTCCCATCCAACAGGGTGACATCCAAGATGCTCCTGAGAGTGATGTGCTAGAGCACTGGTGGTGAACCTTTTATGATACAAACAACCCAGTGTGGCACTTGTGCCATAGGCTCCTACCACTGCCCTAGTGGCACCCCTGACATATTCCCTGTAACTTAAATATTGGGAGGGTACATGTCCATTCAATTCCTGTACATGGTAATAAAAGGAGGAAGCCTTAATAGTATCATGTGATATCTCTAGTCTGAGTAGAGTGGTTTAACAGGACTGCCTGAAAAGCACTCCACAAAATTTGTTTTTCCTTACTATGGCAAACACTATCATAATGAACAAGACAGGAATCATTTATAAGTCCAGGGAAAAAAGATGAACATAAAGAATAAGCATCCTCCCCACCTGCCCTCCGCCCCCGTAGCCCTTGTCCAAAGCACTGCCAAATGACTGTGTTTGCCTCCCACCAGGGGTGTGTCACTGAAGTATTTTTACAAGTGCTTGAATATGGAGATAAAATGTATACCGTGAGTGTCAAAGGTAAAATTAAAATGCAAAGCTCTAGTGCTGGGCAGTTTGCACTCATGATAAATAGTTTTACTTTGTAATAACAAAGGATTTTCATCTCTTCAAGTCAGCTGCCTTACAGATTGGGAAAGTGTTCTCAAAGAGGCTCAAATCAGAGGTGAGAGGCCCGATGGTAGGCAAGAGGCATCATTCTCTCATAGAAGACAACTTTCATTCAACTCTTCATATTTTAAATCAGGTCTTGCAGCACTTTGCAGCCTGTATTTGGAGGGTAATCTTAATATTTCTCAGTATTATTACAATTTTTTATACCCAATTCTTTTTAAAGCAGTATATTTGTATGATAAGTAGAACATGTGCTAACCAACTTCACCTTGACAAGTGGAAAGAGTAAGTCTGATGGTCTCTCCTTTGTTATAGCAAAGAGTAAGCCAGGAAAAAAGAATATATGTACTCTTTATATATGTGTATGTGTATTTTACTCTGTGTATATACAAAGAGAAAAATAGAAAATTTTGCTGTGATGACTGAAAACTCTCAGTGTAAAGTTTCCATTATTTATTCCATTATTTCTGTTCCAGTATAAAGTTTTCCATTATTTATTTAAATATAAAATTTTAATTTTCTCAGGATTTCCAAATAGTTATAGGATGTAGGCACAAAAGTATCTGTAACATGAAGTCAAGTTAATAATTAAGAAAAGCCTTGGGATTCAGAATCATACAAACATGGCTCATCTGTTAACAGCAGCTGTTATCTAAAGGGGTTAATAAAAATCAGACCTCACTGTGGGCTGTGCATGGGGTATGCATTATATGCTGTTATTAAAGTGTTCTTTTCTCTGTTAAGCAAGCGTCCCCTGCTGGGACATCTCTTCAGTTTGGTGGGAGTTTGGAGTTATACATGAAGTGTGTGTTATCAGCTAAAAATTACTCAACATAAAAATTTAATGATATTGTTTTAGCTTTTTTCCAATTGGTGCATGTGTTTCATTCACATGACTTGGACAATTGAAGACATGAATTATAACTGTGGTAAAACATGATCAGAGGTTTTATTTTTCCCTACTATAATCTTATGACTGGTGAAAAACTATTAGCCACAACAAAAATGAATATAGTTAATATAAATCAAACCTTATTGCTGGCAATAATTCCAAGCTGCTAAATTATCGCATGCTGGTTAGTTTAAGACTTTCCTTTGCCTGGTGTTGAGGAGTCTGTGCACAGTGTTTAGGCACCACACCACACAGTTCTTTTTGCCCCTGGCCCCTGAGTTTTAATCCATCCGTGTTGGACAATGAGGTTTAAAAAGGTATTTGGAAGGGCACCAAGTCTGAATGTTTGGGAGTGCTAACCAAAACCCACACACAGAGCTCAATGTATTTTCATGGAGAATAAAGCAGGCTGTTTTTCTCTCTGAGAACATTATAAAAGAAAAGCTAGGCTCCTTACAGAGGACAGTAGGGTCTGTCAACATGTACAGCTGCTTTGTTTAATTAAATCCATATCTCATCTCAAGGCTTCTGAAATATAACAATCATTGAAAGGCCCTCAGCATCTCCTGTGAAGTGGGAGATGCTTTCTTCTTTGTAAGACACATAGTACCTGTTTCTTTTATGCCATGTGTATCTCTGAAGAGAAGCAAGGCTATGAATTTTTGAAAATGAAGTTGAGTAATCTCTTGGAAGTTATACTGAAATTAGATCCAAAACTTGGTTATGTGTATGCCAGTCCTTTTCTAGTATAATTCATACTTGTGTTATATTTTTCATATTAGTCATCTCTAGGAGTAATATAATTCTTGTAACATCATTCATTTATTTTACATTTCTCTGAATATTTTAACACTTTGAATGTTCTCCAACAACCAGAATTTAATCTCAGATTTGCTTCGGACAGGTTTATTCTTCTTAATATCCACAAGTCAAAAGGGAAATAGCTAGATATAAGGAACCCTTCTGTTGAGAATTCCTTCTGTGAGGGGACCAACTAATGAAGGGGAAACCCTCCAGAGGCTTATTACTCCTACTCTGTCAGCAACTCATATATTGAGTTATTTAAAGTCTTCCTCATATGTAACCAGAATGATAACTGTGAGTCTTTCTGATAATATAGCACCCGTCAGTGCCATAATTAGAACCTTATTCAGAAGGATCGTGGATAGATACAGACCTGGATATGGTGTATGGTGAAGTGCTTGAAAATTTATCAAGTTTAATGTATGATCTCCCAAATTTAAGCACATCTTATTTGCCTTTTTACATTACTTGCAACTGCTAAAAAGTGCATATGTGCACATGTGTGTGCATACAAAGTACTTGTTAGGCATGTTTGCATTGGAAGGGCAATATATTATACTTTCTTGTTATAAATTTCCTTAGAGAAATTAAACAATTAAAGAAAGGTTCAAAGTCATATAGAAAACATGCTATTATGGCTGCCTCGTGATATCAATTTTGTGTTGCTTTTTGGCTCAGGGAACAAGTTTCAATCCCTTAAAATATGGATTTTATAAACACTAATTAATAATAAATGAATTCTTGCTGTTTTTGTCCTTCATTTCTTTAATGGTTGAATCTATAATATGGATTTTACTTGTTTTCTGCAAAGAAAGTTTAAGAAACTTAGTAATGTGGGAAATTCGAGAGCACTTAGTCAGAGGAAATCACAGAGAGATCTGAACTTGAAAAATTCTCACAGCAACACAGATGGGCCCCAATTTGATGCTGCCACCTTTCTTTGTCATTTTATTTCTCTTTCACAAAGAATGGCTATTTTCGAAAGCATTGTTCTACACTCCTTCGTTGTACTTTTTCTAGTGAGTCTATGCCCTGTTAAAGTATTATAAGTAGGTGCTTGAATAAAAATGCTCTCTTTTAATTATTAATAAGATGCATCATTCTGGTCGTGAAGTGAAAGGAAAGACAGTGAAGCAGTCAAGAAACAGCATCTGAGACGACTGGGCTCAGTCAAATTCACTGTTTGGAAGAGAAAAGAAGTCAGTTTTCCAAGTTTAAAAACCCAGTTCACACAGAGATCGTCAGGCCTGGGTTTGAAGGACACCTCAGACTTGTTTTGGCTCAACTCAGCTATGTGACTTTTGGTTTACATTTACTTTCAATTCCCGTGGTAGTTCTGCAGGAAAGGATGAATTTCACAAAGGATTCTTGTTTGCACATTGTAAACCATTTTTTCTACTCACAGAATGTAACTGTGATTTGTGTTTTCCTAGGGGCGAGGGAGAACTGACTAGCTTAAAGATAACTACAATTAGAAAAAAAGTTATAAATGTGTTCTCAAAATGTTTTCAAGTAGAAATCTGTATTTCCTTTTTTGAAAATGGATGGTTTAAGTGTGCTGTTTAATCACTAGTGGATTAAAATGCATATGTTACAGCTTTCATTTATATATGGCCATGACATCCCTGTTGCGATGATTGTTATAGCTGACATTATTTTTCTTTTGTGTCAGTGAAAGAGATAGGAGGGTCTTTATTCCAGTTTGAATCTAAATGAATAAACACGTCCTTTGGTTCTTTTTCTGTGATTGCTGTAGTTGTCACAGGGCTTCCTTACATGATTAGATCTCCCTCATCCTTTCCTCAAGGGAGGTGATTTCCTATTTTTCAACAAAACTGAAGGAAAACCTAATCTTGTTGTCAGCTAGTAGATCATGAACAATAATTGTTGATGATAGATCACCATGTGAGTGTTGGTATGAAGAGATGACAGAGTTCAAAGAATTTTGTGATGTTTCCATGAAAATAACCATGTTCCAATCTCATTTTATGAACAAATTTTCTTAATGCTATATTTATAAAAGTAAAAAGGAAGATAAAAATGATGACATGCCCTATTTCATCCTAGCAAAAATGATATTATATAATAATAAACCAACTGAAAAACCATTACAATAAAAAGTAATTTCCCCAAAAGATATTTTGTTGAATAATTATTTATAAGACTTTATAAGTATGCTCTTTTGACAGACTGTATACCATAAGCATTGGCAACTCCATAGTGAACATTTATTTTTAATCTTAAAGACTTTCAGGACAAGAGACATAGATGGCACTACTTTCTAATTATAGACATATTTTTTGTTTTTGAAGTGTTAAATCAGTAAAAGACTTTTAAGCACTCAAAGAGATGAGATAAAATTATGCTGTGGAAATAGAATCAAAATAAGTTCTAGATGCAGCACTAACCATGTCAAAGTTAAAGAAGAGTCTACTCATGTTTTCCCTAACAGAGGACAGTTGGTATGTGTCACAGCATCACTCAGTTCCACTGGTTCCACTAGTTAAAGGACTGAAGTAAACGCTTCACTTTAAAAATCAATATATTTTATTTTCCAGAAATTGTATCCTTTGCAACTATTTAAATTTATAATGAACCCCTTATGTGCTAAAAGTACCTGAAGGGGTACCTGTTTTTCAACCTTCTTTGAACAAAACTTTGAACAATGCTCTTCTGTTCTAAATCGCAGCCTGTCTGCCTGGGATCCACCTTCGCTCCACTCTTCTTTGTCATTTTATTCCATCACTATACATCGTGCCTAAGGCCCGAATCATGTGGATTAGCACCATTCTCCGGGCACTTAAACTGGTAATTATTCTTCTGTTCTCCACATTCCAGCTGTGTCTTACTCTATTAAAAGACTAGCTCTCGGATGGGAAGGCGATCTGGCTGTGACACCTGTCACCCCACTGACCGCCAGGGTTGGTTCTGCTGATCCGGCTGGCTAGGCGTGTGTCCCTCTTCCTCCCTCTATGATCCATGTGCGTCCCTCCTGAAGCTGTGCGCTCAGTCAAAGAGGATGACCACCCCGATAGAGGAGGACGTCTGCTAGAACCTCAAAACAAGCTCTCAAAATTGAGCCCTCTTACAATTCTGAGCTAAAAGTCTGCTGCTTTTGTGTACTGTCCATAGTTATCTCACTTAAAAGAGATTGTTTGATCCTCTGTAACTTTTGAGCTTGTATTAGTTAGACAATATTTATTGCACACTGCCTTTGAGGTAGATTCTCAGTATTTGTCTCTCCTAAATTTGTCTCTCCTAAATGCGATGTGGAGAGACCATGTCTTCCACATGTTTCTATGACTTTCAGTGCCAAGCACAGGACCTCTTACCCAGAAGGTTCACTCATTGAATGGACCCATCATTGGGTTGGATGTACTAAAGCGAAATGATTTCCACTATTACAAACCTCCTTGGATGTGTTTTCTTGCTACTTCTGGCTTGGGAATCACAGGGAATACTGAAATCAACCCAATAAGGGAGATGGCGTTAGGGGTGAGGAAGCCAGACTGGGAATACTATTATAGATAGATAAATATACGGGGAAGAAATGAAATCTGGAAGAGCTTAAAATCGAGAAAAAATAGAAGCAGTTTCAGTTGGAGATGTTGCAACATCAGGTAGCACTGATTTTGGGAATGAGATAGAAAGGAAAAGGAGCCCCTGACCCAGGAGGTGCACACATGGAGAACCACAACATCACAGGAACCAAGCGAAGCAAGGGTCTTGGTCAGCAGATCTTTTGTTTATTCTGACCCAGCTTGTGGGAATCCACTCTGAGAACTGTATAGCCAGAACAGCTGTACCTTTAATTGTTTTATTAGTTATTTTTTTAACAACATGAGTTCCAAAGTAATCAAATTACTTAGACAAATAGAAAAGGTTATTTTCCATCCCATTTTCTCTTAAGATATTTGTTTTGTTTAGTTTTTATTGGAGGATAAAATATTTCTCAACTTTCTTAAATTTTAAAATAACTTTCGGGGGATAGCTATCTACGATCTAGAACCCATGGTGATTTCATTCCTCACATAGTGCTTTTATGGTCTCATGATGCTGGAGCCCAGGCAGCTGAGAGAGAGAAGTCTGCTTTGCTCAGAAGTGTCCTCTGGGAAACTTCCAGGGCCACCGTTTGGTTTTGAACAGGCAGAGTCTGATACCTGATGTGGAGAGCGTATTTTAAGAGCTAATCTACCATGTGTTACTGTTTTTCTGTTTGGGAAGAGTTGATGATTTCAAAATCAGTTTTTCCTGCTCACCAGTAACATGTTCTTTTTCCCTCCCAGGGTTTATTTTCCATCAGTCCACGCTTGCAGTAAATAGTGACCGCATTCCTGTGTGGAGATGTGACGTGGACACAACATGTCTCAATCTGTTTTCCATCCCTTGCCCCTTCTCCCCACTCCCAACCTGTCCCTCTATCTCTTGAGCCCCTTCCCATGTGACAAAGACCATGGCCCTATGTCCAATTATCTATCTTTTATTTTGTTCCTTATTCATACCTTGGGTTTCTTATATAGGAGAAACCATTTAGTGTCTAAGCTTGTGTGGCTGGTTTATTTCACTTAACATTATGGTCTCAAGGTGCATCCATTTTTCTACAAAGGACTCAAATTTCTCTGCTGTATGGCAGGGTAGTACTCCATTGTGTATAAACACAAATTTTCTTTATCCGTTCATCTGCTGATGAACATATAGACCACTTCCACAACTTAGGTATTATGAGCTGTGCTGATATGAATATGGGTATGCATGTGTCACTGTAATGCGATGTCTTTCACACTTTTGGAAGGATATCTAGCAAGGAAATAGCTGCTGTACCAGTCAGTGCTCACTAGAGAAACAGATTTAATGCAAGATATGAAATTATATAAGGATTAAGAAGATTGCTTCCAATGGCCTCCCACAGCGTCAGGTGTGGAAGAGTGCAGAGGGTGTCTGTCCTGGAGATTGCAGGATCCAGCCAAAGGCTTGGAGCTCACTGCAGTGTCCTGTGCGAGGCTGCATCAGGAGGCCAAAGGTCTGTGCTGGAGGCTGAAAGGTCAGCACGAAAAGGCTGAAGGGTCTATGCTGGAAGCCAGGACATGACCTCCAAGGTGAAAGGGAAAACTGGAGGTCCTCTTAAGAAACAGAAGTGAGCCAGGTATGGTAGCACATACCTATAACCCGAGCACTTAGAGGCTGAGGCAGGAAGATCGCAGTGAGTTTGAGGCCAGCCCGAGCTACATAGTGAGTTCAAGACCAGAGTTACAGAGTGAGACCCTGACTCAAAGCACGCACAAATCGAAACAAAACAGAACACAACAGAAGTGAGCCTTCCTTGTTTCTCTTTTATACCATTCCCTCAATGGGCCTACCCAGGGCGGGTCCTCTGTCATCAGTAAATCCCCTCAGCCACACCCAGAGCCGTGCCACCCCAGATCCAATTTAGTTGGGGATTTCTTACTCAAATAGCCCCCATCAGTTATCTACCACAGCTGGATCGAGACAAATTTCCAGTTTTAGTTTCTTGAGGAAACTCCACACTGATTTCCACAGTGGTGGGCTAGTTTACGCTTCCACCAGAAGTGCAGAAGGGTTTCTTTTTCCCTGAGCTTCATCAGGATTTGCTGTTGATTTCTTGATGATGACCATTCTTTCTTTTGAGATTTCCCATTATCCCATTAGGGAAGGGCCATCCTCTCCCACCCTCTAAGACTAAGGCTAAAACCACTAAGAATAAGACTACTAAGACTAAAGAGAAGATTAAGACTACAGATTATCAACCAAGGTTAATGATGTCACTCAGGTACTCTTGCTATCATTAGCTCAATATTAGCTAAGTGACTATACTTGCAATATTGTTGGTTGATCATAATTTGATCCACATTGTACCCACTTCATTATTTTGCTCTATAAAGCTTCCTTGGAGAAGTGGGTTTATTGACAACCCATTCGGGACTCCTCCTCTCTCCCAGGAGCTGTTCTTATTCCACATTCCTTTTCTCTAATAAGTTTTCTACTGTGAACTTCCATTGGTCCTTAGAATTCATTCTTCAAACTTGGGGGACACGAACTTGGTGGATTTGACATCTATCTAGTATTTCCTCTATATCAAAAGTGACAGAATTCTGGATAGAATTTGAAAGTACAGCCAGTAGAATTTTTAGGATAAGAACATAGGCATGGACTATGGTGTTTATGTACCAATTCTGAAGAAAATATGCTCCTTCCACAAAATACTTGCGATCAGCTCTAATAAGCAGTAAAGAAAGTCACTATGGTTGTAACAGAGAAACTACACATGACAGAGTTTAAACAGGGAGACCTAGTAGGAAGTTACTGTAATTAACCTGTTGAGAAATAATGGGCACTTAGATCACAATATTAGTTAAATAAGAGTAGCAATTATCCAGATAACATGTTTTGAAGTAGATGCTGATGGGAAATCTGATGGAAGAAAATAAGAAAAAGTGAGAACAAATATGTGCCCACAACTTTTCACCATACTGTACGACAGATCACTACAACTTATTCCTCAAGTCTGACCAAAACTTGTGTACAGATGCTCACTACCTCCCCTTTCTTCTCTTTTTCTCTGCCAGCCTCTGGGAACCACTTTTCTTTTCTCTGTTTCTGAGACCAACTTTTTTAGATCTCACTTAAGTGAGATCACACGGTGTTTGTCTTTCTGTGCCTGGTTTATTTTACCAAGATGTCTTCCAGCTCCACCATAACAGTGTGAATGACAGAACTTTCCTCAGTTTTCAAGGCTGCGCAATATTCTGTTGAGTGAATATGCCACACTTTCTGTACCCCCTCTTCCACTGGTGGATACCCAGTTTGCTTCTGCGTGTTGGCCACTGTGAAGGACGTTGCAGTGAACACAGAGGTGCCACCTCTTCACATATGCACTTCATTTCCTTCAGCGGTAGACCATGGATGCTCACATGCTGAACCATTATATGGTCATTCTACCTGATAGGTTTTGAAGAACCTCCATACCATTTTCCAAAATGACAGTACTCAGTTGAGTTCCTAGCAACAGTGTACAAGGGCTCTCTTCTCTCTACATCCTCTCCAACATTTGTTGTCATTCATCTTTTTGGTAATATCCAAGAATGAACCACTGACTGAAAGAACAGAAGGCCAATGGGCAGGAATTGCGATGTTATTCTTTGAAACCTGACAGATTTTTTTTCTCAAAAAGTGTAATTTCTTTTCTTAAACTGTATTCTTTTTAATCTTTTACATGTAAAACATTTTTTCACATTACTGTTTATATTACATTATTATTAGTACATGTCTGGAGTTCATGTTGATTACATTCACTGGGGATAGTTGATACATTTTTGCAGAAAACATACTCAGCTAAAACATACACACCACAGAATAAGGTGATTGCTGATATGCACTGCTGACAATGTGTTTGTGCTGTTTTAAAGCTTCTGCTATCCTGAAATGCTTGTGAGTGGTTACCCCTCCCAAGTGCCACTGCATAGTCTCTGAGGCTCTTCTTAACAAGAGTCTCTCTAAAGTAAAATTTAAACTATAAAATCATCAATGAAGATGAGACTCCATATACCTTTTCTTATTACTGTACCCTCAAAATTAATTTTAAGCACTTAAGTTGTTTCTTTATCTTTAAAAAATATATTCAGATACAGGAGTTTACAGATTCAGATGCACAATATTAAAAATAAATTACACATGGACACACAGCTACCATAGACACATTGCATGAATGTAGTTGACTTTTGGGGAAAAACAACTGTGGCTTACAGAAAATGACAGTTTTTGACCGTTTCTGCCAGGTTAGAAGGATCCTTGGAGCTTCCCTGGGGTGTCCAAACTGTGGCAGAGGCCTCCACCCTTGTATGAAGTGTGTGAGGAAGACTATTTTCATGGAAGCTTCAGTCACTGAGTATGGCTCATCCCACATGCTTTTCCTGAGAGTCTATGTTTATTTTTACTGCTCAGAACTTATGATGTTGTTGGGAAGAACCTATCACAGTGGTGCTTCCAGCACAGTCAAGGGCTTCCACTGCCTTCTCGGTGCTTACTGGAACTATGATCTTCTACAGAAGTGACTCTACATTCTTGTTCGGAAATGAATACCGGGGGCCTCAAAAATGCCTGTTCTCCTAGGAAGTGTATTTCCTGTACCTTCAAAAACTTTCCTTATGCCCTATTAAATAGAGTTGGTTTTTTAAAGTGAGGGTGACTTGGGCTGAGTTTGATTTAAGGCCCATGACCCAGTGATGTATGTGGACAGGAATTCATTTCCTTGCTGTGATGGATCACATCGTGGAGTGATCCTGTTTAGAGGGAACTTGTGTTTTGTTTGGTGTGTATTGAGAGAACATCAGGAGAAACATGTTTCCAAAATGAATGGGTCTCGTCAGGCACAAGTCCTGAATATCATTACTGGAGAAGGAGAACCTCACTCTGGTTTTAGACTGTTTTTTTACGAGTCTCTTTGTCCTGGTCATCTCTTGTATGTGTGGAAGTAGCCTTGTCTGAGATGTTGAGTGGAAACTTTGGGTCATAAAAAATAGAAATTCCTTCCTCTACTTGTTAGATATGTTTATGAAGTAAAATTATTTGCTGGGCTGCTAGTTTTCATTACCTCTAATATATAACTTAGTTAATTTGAGACACGAATTTAAATAGCACTTGGGTGATTGCCCAGGTGTGAGGAATCCTTTGGGATTAAGGATGGATGATACTGAAGTCACAATAAACTTTGTCAACTGAAAAAGCCTTTAATTCCTCAAGATGCTTTCCTAAATCTAGTTAGTAACTAGTTCATTCTGTTAATAAACAACTTCAACAGACTCAGAGCTTGGGCTCATAAAACAGCTCCCCAAATTTAGCTCTCTTTATCTTAGTATGGATCTAATCTTTAGATAGTCTAAGCAATAATTTGTGCTTCTTCCTAATTGCACAAACTATTAAAGTTCAGAGGAAAACCTCCTAAGGCAACATTGTAGCTTTCTTGTCAATTCTGTCCTTGCTCAAGAATGAAGATTAAACCACACGAGATGGTGCACACCTATAATCCCAGTACTTGGGAAGTTGAGGCAGAAGGCTCACAAGTTTGAGAACAAGCTGAGCTACTGGGTTTTTAAACATAGAGGATTCTTTCTAATTTATATCAGTTCATCCTCTAGTTTGCTTCAATAGACAGAAATAACTTGTGCTGTTTCAAAAGTAGCTAATTTATTTCATCTCATTTTTCTTTAGCAAATTTTTCTAGAATCAAAATTAAAATAAGAATGCATAAGAATGCACTGAATGTGTTTCACTGCAACTAGCACTAGTTGTTTTCTACAACATCTATGGTCTATAGGCAACGAGGGCCATCACTTTTTTTTTTAAATGAAACTGTTTCTAAAAGAAAGAGAGAGAGAGAAAGAGAGAGAGAGAGAGAGAGAGAGAGAGAGAGAGAGAGAGAGAGAGAGAGAGTTGTAGTCTCCAGTCAGCCTTTGTGGGAATCTAAGCCCCAGGAAACCTCAGAGGCCAATATGGGCAGAAGAAATGACCCTCTGTAGTGCAGAGTCAGAAATACAGGTTCCGATAGTTACAAAGGTGACAGGGGACTCATTTTCACAAAAGAATAGAAAAAGGACAGGAATGCTGCTCAGTGATAGAGCAGTCACATGAGGTGGGTCCTGGGTTCAACCTCCAGGACCACAAAACGGAGACAAAGTGAAAATAAAAATGGGATAAAATACAGTGGGAATGGTACAATAGAAAAAGTATTTCATGATGCCATAGCAATACTAGTGGCTAAAAAGCTTCAGATAATGACAGAGGAGAGTAATTCTTCTGTTATAAGCCTATGATGCTTCTGATATTTCTTTTAAAGAAGTGTCAAGCCCATGTGTCACTTTGCAAGTCCAATGCTGGGACTCCACCATAGAAATAACCATACGGAACTCAGAGTGATAGCTCACCGTCATTCTGGAAACCTCTTGTTTGCTGTGTGGGGGTTGGGTGTCCCCTCCAGGGAGCTGTGAAGAGTGTCTGGCACATGGACAGCATTCCCATGTTGTTAATAGCTAACTGTCTTTAAGACCAGTTCAGACCTCATAGGCTGAGATGAGTGAGGGAAGACAAGTGTCCAAGAGAAAATTAGTCAGGAAAGCATGGTCCACAGCTATATAGACCAAATGTGGTCCTTTGGAATAACCACGAAGATGATTTATTCCTCTTCTCCCATTTCTCCATCTGGTTTTTGTTTTCTATTGGAGACCCCTGTAGTGAGGCCCAGTCTCTGGCCATCGTGCTCTTCAGAAGTAACACAATGGTGCTTGCTCCAGAATCTTCCATGGACTGGTAGAGAATTTACATTTATGGAAAGATTTTGAAAACATTTGATCACTTTCGATATGGTAGCAATTTTTCTTCTTATAAGGATGCCCATTAATTATTTTACATTATCTTTCCAATATCAACTCCTGGACTGATGTAGTACCTGGCTCTGTGTTTGATCGTAGACAGAGATGATGAATATAAGGTCTCCATTCCACAGAGCCTGTGGAAGACTCCAACATTTAACAACTAATAAAAGAGAGTAATGATAAGTGTCATAATATACCTATCAATTAACAATGGAAGTCCAGAGATAGAATCTAGGTTTCCTAGTGATATCAACCAAGGGGAGCTAGGAGACAGTCAAGTAGGTCAACAAAAGTGTGTTTCTTTAGAAGGAATTGTGATTTCAGGCATAACAAATGCCACAAAAGTTAGAATGCAATGAAGTTATAAAGTATGTTTGAGAAGTGTATGATGATGTAGCTGAATTATGCAGGTTGTAGAAATGGGTGAACATGCAGTAGTACCTGTGAAATATCCGTAAGTGCTTTGCTGGCAAGACAAGAATTTGAAGCTTTAACCTGCGGTATGCCTTTTCATATGCATAGAAAGAAGGAGGGCAATTAAATTAATCAGTATCACTCTAATCCTCAAATCAGCGCATTTAAATAGGTATTAAGGGGCTGGGGATTTAGCTCAGCGGCAAAAGCGCCTGCCTGGCAAGCGCAAGGTCGTGAGTTCGGTTCCCGAGAAAAACCAAAAAAAATAAATAAATAAATAAATAAATAGGTATTAATTGCAACTTTATAGGGACAGGTAAGCCAAGACTTACTGACCTGTATGGATTTCCTAAATGCATGTAAGTTTTTAAGATAGCTCTTAAAAGACTTAAAGACACCGTATTACAGTGACACAGGCATACGCATGTTTACAGCAGCACAACTCACAACTCATACATTTTTTTTTGTCTTTTTGAGACAGGGTCTCACTATGCAGCTCAGGCTGGCCTTGAGCTCACTTTGTAACCCAGGCTGGTCTCTAACTCACAATGATCCTCCTGCCTCAGCCTCCCGAGTGCTGGGATTACAGGAGTGCGGTACCATACCTGGCACAATTCATACCTCTTGAAAGCAGGCTATATGTCCAACAATCAATGAATGGATAAAAAAATGAAGTATTTATACACAAGGGAGGACTGCCCTGCCATAGAGAAAGATAAACTTAAATCATTTGTAGGAAAATGGATGGACCTTGAGACCATAATGCTAAGTAAAATAAAGCAGACAAGCTTAAATATTGCATCATTTCTCTTATGGGAAAAACCCACATTACAGATAATGAACAATATAGAATAGGTAGGTAATATGTAGAAATGTCTTTTGCAAATTGAAAGGGACCAAGAGACGGAGGCGAGGGAAGAGAACGAGAAGAACTGAGATGGGCTGTGTTTGTGCACAGCGCTGCACACGGAATGGAGTCACCATGTGCTGCTAACACATGCCAGTGAAAAAGTGAAAGAATGTTTCAGTGTTGAAGTTTGCATATTATAGCTTTCAATAGTATTAGAATAAGTTAATCCAAAAATCTGCTAATTAAAAGGTATTTGGACTTTATTTTGGAGAAAACATCAAGAATAGGACTGCAGCAGCAAAGCTCATGGCCTCTTGTTTTGTCCACCCCACTGCAACACTTACTTAGTCATGATTGAAATATAACACTGTTCAAGTAAAACTTATAACCGCTTCAACCTAGAGCATTCGCTTACATAGAGAAATTTGGAAAAGGCACATTTATTCCCTTCTGATGTCAAATTATATCTTCAAGTGTTTGCACATTTACAAAATAACCTTCTGTACAGAACAAGCTTATAAGAGCCTTTGAATAAATAGTGAAATTCAGAATCAGTGCATCTGGAGAAGGATGGTTATGTATATACTGGAAAATTTGCCCAGATGCCATGGGGGACATGAACAGAGAAATGGCATGCCTACAACTGCATGATGTGTATTCATTCATAAGGGTATTCGAATGGCAGTTTGAGATGAAAAAGACTAGCACAAGCCTGCATTTATTTCCATCACTGCTACTTCAGGATTCCCCTCTTGCCGTATTTCCACTGGTGTGGTATCCCACCTTCTAGTGGCCCCCAGAGATTCCGAAGGCTTCCTGATGTGCCCTTGTGCCTCCATTTTCCACACTAAAGATGGCTGACACATAAGAAAACAAGATGGAAGGAATGAGGGCTTGTGATTTTTGAGGCTGGTCACGAAAGAACAGCAGCTTCAGCTTTGCTCTTTTATAACCAGTTGCTTTGGGTAGAGCTAAGTGCCATGTCCTAAAGACATTCAGAAAGCCCTGAGGAGAAGTTCAGGCAAAGAATCTGAACTCCCTTGCACCAGTTAGTGTTGGTTTGCTGCACAGGAATGAGTCTCCTGGTAAATAGACCCCAGCACCCCAGCACCTCAGTCACACCTTCACATGACCAAAGCCCTGGTGCACATCTTGACTGCCCTCACATGAGAGCAAGAGACTGTGGGCCAAGAACAGCTGGAGAAGCTGTACCCTAGATGCCTGAAATACAAACTATGAGCTAATAAATGTTTCTTATTTGTATGCTGCTGAATTTGGGGGTAATTTGTTATGCAGCAATGAATATCTGGTACAACTTGCCTAACTTCAGGTTGCAATCTTTTTGTTTGTTTGTTTGTTTTCTTGTTTTTTTTTTGTTTTTTTTTTCCAGTACCAGGAATCAAACTCACGACCTTGTGCTTTCAAGGCAGGCACTGTGCTGCTGAGCTAAATCCCCAGCCCCAGGTTACAATCTTGCACAAGGATACATATTCACTTTCTATTAAAATGCTGTAGAGTCATACTGAATTAAAGTTTATGTAGAAAATATCAAGTTTATATTTTATGTAGAAAATGTCGCCAGTCAGCCAACAGTCTCCCTAACTATTTCAATCTGTTTCTCAACAACAATAATAATACCACTTACTAAGGTGTTCTTGTTGCTTAAAATTTTATTGTGCTTCATGTGATGATGGATTTAAAGCAAAAATATTATTCTAATGCTTAGAAAATTTGGTCCCTGTTTTCATGTTATTCTAACCCTTATATCTTGGATATTTCCATACAAGCCTTATAAACAGACATGGAATGCCTTCTTCACTCTTATGGGTCCTTCTTGACTTATAAATTATTTCACTTTTCCTTTTCTTGGGTTAAGCCCAGACTATGGTCTGTATTATATATTAGAAAAATGGGGATGATTTTCTTTGTATTACATCCAGTAGAACATATGTAATACTTCTGAAATGGCTCATTACTTTAGAATGGGTCCAAAAACTACACACACACACACACACACACACACACACACACACACACACACACGGAAGGGTATTTAACCAATGTTCAGATTTTCTTTTAGGAATAATCAGTGCTTAATTTCAAGAAGACAGATCTTAGCTTCGAAAAATGATAAGAAACTAAGGGCACCTGAAATTAAAAAAATGGATGTGATTCTGACAATTTTTAAAGGAGTTATTTTAATGTTCTGTACAAGAGACATGAGTTTGAATGAAAAGACAGACTGAATGTGGTCAGAAATGAAAATCTCTCCCGTGGTCTTCAGGTGCATGGGGCCAGGAGGGTAGAAGGGACGGGCTGGGCTCTTCTGTCAGCCATCTTAATTAGCAGCAGCAAAGCGCTCACCAGGTGCAGCATGGGGAAGAGTGGTAAAGCTGCCGAGGACCGCATCTCCCACCCCAGGATCACACCCCAGGCGGGACTCCTGGAGCAGCGTCCTCACCGTGCCAAGGTGGCTCTGGCCCAGTCTACATGCTGATTGGGAGCAGAACCTTGGTGCAGCCTTAGTGTCTGTTCTCTACTGATTACTAATAATGAAACACCAGGAAAATAGAAAGAAAGATGGAGGACAGGACAGCTGTCTAATGAGGGGAAGGTTAAAGAGTGTTAAATGATGCTAGACATTTCTATTTGCTGGTGTTAAATCATGCTGCCGGCTCCAAGTTCTCTCCCCATGAAAGGTTGATGTACCGTGTTGTTGGTAGGCAATTTATGAAACCTAAGCATGGTACGCATGCCTGTCTGTCTGGGAGATAAACTGCTTTGTCGATATCAACCCTGTAATAAGCCACAATGAACAACCATCCACACAATCCATCTTCCCACTTGTCCCCTTATACACACTCCACAGGCCTTTTCTTTGCAGTCAACTGTGACTTATCATATTGTTGGTTGATATATCCCAAGAAAAACATAGAGTACTGTACAGATGTGCAGGTGATACATCTTAAAGCATTGTTGCTTCTTCACCCTGGGCTGACCAGAGAAGAGAAAAGCTTTGCATGTCTTTATTTCCTCCTGTGCTAGAGATGAGGGGAACACTCATCTCAGGGCCAAATAGAGTAGTTTACTCTATCAGTCACCATGGAGTTAGTGAGTCTCTAGAGTATGGTAGGTGTTGTGGATATTGCGGGGAAAATGATATATATGGTCTTTGTTTTAAAGTTTCAAGCTCTAGTAAGTGTTACAGATTGAGAAATTTGAGGTGCTATGTGAATAAATGACAAGGGGAAAAACTTAGGCTTAGCAATTCCGGCTGATTAATATCCAGTCAAGGGCTACCTGTTTTTGTCTATCTTTACATGTACGTGCAAATCATGATGGAATAGTGAGGTGATGGAAGGCGATATATGCACCAAAATGGTTTATATCAGACTTTGTAATGGCAAAGTACGCCATCATCTGTTTGGGAGTGTTGGTCTAAAGCAAAGCATGTAGTATGGCATGCCTTCAGTAACAGTTTTAAGAATGGTTCTCAAAATTGCCTGCACATTTGAATTACCTGGGGACTTTTAAAAATCTGATGCTGAGGTTACCCCCAAAAGCAGTTAAAACAGAATCTCTAAGGGTGAGTCCCAGACACCACTGCGTTTTAAAACCCCCAGGCAACCCCAGCGTGCTGCCAACGGATGAACCGCTGAGGGCTGGGAATGTAGCTCAGCCGCACAGTGCCTGCCTGGCCAGCACAAGGTCCTGGGCTTGATTCCTGGTACAAAAAAGAAGGAAACACTGAGGCCCTGTGACTGCCACTTGTACCACTGGGAGAGGGAAACGAGATGGTAGAAGCTTCTCTTTGCCATCCTATGGAGTTGGTAACTTCATTTTTACAGGCCAAGGTATGAGTGCATAGTAAAATGCACAAATTCTAAGTGTGGCGTTCAGTGGCCTTGGCCCCTTCTACACCGTGTAGACAGGGCAGCGACTGAAACACGGAGTGCAGGCATCGCCTTAGGACGTCCTCAGTGCCCCTCTGGGTTCACTGCCTCCCCTTGACAGGGCAAAGGTTATTCCATTTTCTGGTTTATTGATTAGTTCGGGCCATTCTTGCACTTCATAAAGATCACATTAGATACTAAGTACTCTTTTTCTGGCTTTCTTTTCCCCCTCGGAGTTAGGTTTCTGAGATTCTCCATAGAGCTGATATTATCAGTCGTTTTTCCTTCCTTATTCCTGAATGGTATTCCATTGTCTCAATATGCCCCAATGTGTTTATTGTCCTGTGGGTTCACATCTGGTTTGTTTACAATTTTTGTTAATGTAAATCACCTTGGCAGGTGTTTTGATACAAATGTGTGTATTTGTGGGCTTTCCTTTTATTTTTCATAAATAGTCAAGACTGAAGCTGCTGGGGCATAGAATGGCTGCATATATAACTTTAAAAAACTGCTCATTTTCTCTCTTTTTCTTTTTTTTTGTCCAGAACTGGGAATCAAACTCAGGTCCTTGTGCTTGCCAGGCAGGCGCTGTGCCACTGAGCTAAATCCCCAGCCCCAAAACTGCTCATTTTCCAAAGTCATCATATCACTTGGTACTCTTTCAGCAATGAATGAGAAAACCTGGCTGCCCTTCATGTCTCTAACCTTTGGTGTTGCTCGTTTTGCTTATCTGTTTAATTTTAGCTGTTCTCTCATGCATGTAGCAGTAATTAAACACATTTTTACCTGTGATTCCCAGGTGACTAACAATTGCTGTATATTTATTGGCTATTTGTACATGTTTTATTGGTGAAGTATCAGTCTAATACTCTTTTCCATTTTATATTTGTTTCCTTGCCTTTATGTTATAGATTTTATGAGTTCCTTAAGGAATGCTGATATTAGTCATTTTTCAGATCATTTTCTTAGTGATTTCTTCAGTTTCTCAGGCTATCAAAGGGATCTCTGATTCTAAAAAGCATAGGTCCTTTTTCCAGAAGATTGTAGTCCAGTCAAGGGGAAATTAGCCTTGCTCTGTGTCAATGGGGATTTGTTTAATTTGAAGTGTGTTTGAATGTCCTTGATCGTCACTCGTTGGAATTGTTTTAGACAGTAGCAACAAAACAGAGGAGAGAGCAAGCACAAATCAACCTTAAAGTCGTCTTCCTTCTCTGTTATACATAGAGAGACAACTAGCATTAGACAAAATCCCCATGAGTCTTAAGTTGACTGAAAAGTAGCACAAGCAGAACCCTTCCCAGTGATTATGGTGAAGAAGACACAAGACAGGCTCAGGACTCATCAGCTGCTTTCTGATCTCAGACTCTGTCCTTTGTCATTCCATCTCGATGCTGGTTCCTGTGTGCTGCTAAGCAGTGTTTGATGGAAAGCTCTGGAAAGCTTTTCCTGACTGCACATGAAAATCTCTAAATAGATCATTAATACACAATAGATATTTTATCATTTCAATTACTTCACACTGATAGATATATTTTTGCTAGAATCTCAGAAATACTATAATGAAATTACCCAGTGGACTTTCCTAGTTGCCTAAAAAAATTAATTTACAATATGAGGTTAAGATATTTTTAGATGTGTCTGTTTTTAAACCTAGTTTCAGAATTTGTTTTATTGTATTTCCAAAAGGTTTCTTATAATACATCAAAAGAGAAAAAGAGAAAGAGGAAAACAGAAAGAGAGAGAGAGAGAGAAAAAGAGAAAAAGGCAAAGCAAAGCTTAGGAATAAATGGACCAATGAGATGAAAGACCTGTGCACCAAAAAACACAAAACATTGATGAAACACTTCAATGACATAAATTCGTGAAAAGATATCCTGTATTCATTGGTTTGAAGAACTAATATTAATAAGTGTGCATACCACTCAATTTTGTCTATAGATTCAACACAACCTCTATCAACAGTCCAAAATGTATATTCAAAGAAACAGACACAAGGTTCAAATCAGCCTACAAAGAAGGAAAAAAGTATTTGCAAACCCTATATCTATAATGAATTAAAATACAAAATATATAAAACAAAACCAGTAACAACCAGAGATGACAGAATAGAAACTATGGAACTATTGACTGTCTAAATTATTAAGCAATTCTTTTACCTTTCTTTGCTATTAAGTAATTATCACTTCATTTACTGTTGGCCAACGGCAATAATTCTCTTTTGATGAAACAAAAGAGGATGAAAACTATTGTGTATAATATGAGACTAGATCAGCAATAACTGACCTTCTTTTAACCTTTGGTTTCCATCTTTAAGTGTGTAAATAGAACCACACCAGGCAAGAAATAGGATCTTCAGTATTTTGGCAACAGAAAATAGGTTCAGACAATAGGGGATCCTTTTTTACATGCCTTTGCCTGTTGTTTCCTTTACTAATGACTGCATAAAGTGCATTTTGTGTGAGAGGAAACAATATTAATATTTTCTAATTTTTATAAATCTGCAGTGAATATCTAGGTTAAGTAATAGATGAAAAATTGATTTTGGAAAGTGTGAACAGTATAAATGGAAGATATTATTATCATTTCAAGGCTTATATTCTGGATTATAATTGCAGCGATAATTTGAAGTAAAAGATGTGTGCTTTCAAAGTGAGTAATTTAGGTAAGCACTACCGCTAAGCCACATTCCCAGCTCTGAAAATAAATAACTTTTTATCTACTGTTTCCAATTTTCCACATCAAAGAGAAGACATTGTTAATTTTGCCACAAAAATGAGGGAACTAATGCTGTCACAGAAAATTTGACAGAACTAGGAGTAAATAAATCACATGCTGGTATCAATACAGGTATCCATAGCCTGTTGGCATTAATTTGCATTTAAGAATTGAAGTGCTCAGGTATAGCTCAGTGGCACAACGCTTGAGTACCAAAAAAAAAAAAAAAAAAAAAAAATTGAAAGTTACCATCAGAGTCAACGGAAAAATTCTTATAAAGAGAGTCAACATAGTGTCTCTTGCTTATTATGCTCAAGTAAAAGAAATTTAAATCTATAAAGCATAACCAGGTCATATTGATAAAGCCTATACAATATCCATTTTCATTAACTACTTCTGCTATTTCTGTCAACTATTAAATACTACGCCATTTACTGATGTGTCGGAGAGATATGTTCTGATGGCCGCCAAGAGAGGCTTGTGGTGTTAGAGGTCAAATGCTTATGTGAGAAAGATTTTATTTGGTATCAATAAAAACTTAACTAGGCCTCAATGCAGCCCTATGGGGCCATATACGAACTCTCAGTTTGCAAGAGTTCCTCAAGTGTTATGGAGAGTAAGCATTTCTTTTCCACACAGGCATTGAAACGTTACAGTTAGGAGCTTTCCTTCAGTATTTTTCTCATGCCATAAGCTCAAGGAAAAGTATAGCAGCCTCTTTTTTCTGATAATTTAAACATGAACCAGAAAGTAGCATAATGCAGCCATTAAAAAAAAAAAATCTCTGAGCAACCTGAGCGTTTGTCAGGTTAGAAATATATATGTACATCAACAAGTCATAGTGGCTGGGGAATACAATTACAGGGTTATTTTGCAACACTTCTCATTAAGAGGCTGGAGCTATTCAGCTAAAGTGTTAGGGATAAATTATATAGAACTTTTTTATGGCAGGCAGGGATATATTCACTTAAGTAAAATCAACAAACATTAATTGACACCTACTAAGTTGGTAACTGAAGTCAGAACAAATCCTTCACATGAAATGAAGTGTGGTGATCCAAAGTAGGGTCCAGGGACCAACATGGTCAGCATCATGGAGGGGTCATTGGGAGAGCTGGAAGGGGAGGGGCAGCGGGCTCCTGCATCCTTGATTGGGACCCTGCATTTTAATGCGATCCCAAGGTGATTCCAGTGCACAAAGGTTTGAGAAGCAGGTCTTTCATTTTATTTGCATTGGAGGAAGATGTTCAAGCTTTTCACACAACTCAAAAACTCCCACAGCCATTCATGTTTGGTAAAAGTAGAAGCATTTGTGTAATGTATTTACATATAAAATTTGTTTGAGTGTGTACTATTCCAAAAGGGAAATGAGACCTCTGGGAATAACGTGCTTTTCTTTTGTAGAAAAACAAGGGTTCACGAGCAGAGCAGAAGAAAGCAGAGACCCAGAGGTCAGAGAAAGTCTGTGCTTGAGTCCCACTCCAGATCTTAGCCCTGTGGTGCATCAGCTGGATGGAGAACACGTCTCCACACATTCGGTAGCACACTCAGGCCTGTCGAAGAACTGACTGGGCCACTTGTAAGTGGGCGATTTGAAACTTTAATGTATTACCCCAGGGAAACGGTGTTATTCTGAGTAGCTAAGACTGCAAAAACTTACTCAATGTGTAATGTAGTAAGAAGTGAAATGTTGAGAGGAACTGGAGAAAAGCACACACATTAGAGTGACACATGGCCACGCTCACATTTTGGCTCTACTGCTATCCAGCTCTTCACCTTGAGCTCATTCAACCTGTCACCTATAAAATAAATATAATCATTGCCTCAGAGTAATCTTTGTAAGAAGTGAAATGTGCATGAGGTCACTTACTGTTGAATTAAGTCGCTCTGCATGACTGGCCACCTAACAAGATTTTAAAAGCATTTTTTAATGTAGTACTTGGGAGTATGGGTTAGCTACCCATGGACAAAGGTGGTAAGAAGCTGACAGAAAACTTGCTCAGAATATATGACGCCTTGAAGGGTGCTCAGTGGAAATCTATATGCAGAGCTCAAAAGATATTTGGGAGAGGATGTACGTAGACCTTGTGGCCTGGTTTCATATAAAAGCACTTGGTACAGTGTAGAAAGGAAGGTGTCTGGTGCCTTGGATGAGAAACACCAAGGAAAGAACTATCAAAGGCATTGCCTTTGTATTCCTTTCCAAACTTTCTCTCTCGGCTCTGTGGATCGTGATATTGCTGATCTTCATTAAGCACATGGAAGACCAATAAAAAACCAAGAGAGAGGCTTGGATCAGAAGTGTGACAGTCTCAGTCACACAGAAGAAAAATGAGGGAAGAGAAAGAACTACCAAATTAGAACTTGGGAGGTAGGCAGCCTGGTGCCTTGGCCTCTCCCACCATCAGCAATGAATACCCTGTATTCCATATAAGAGCTTAGATGACAATGCCTTACCACTGACCGGGAAGCGTCAGTGCTGCATTCTTATACCCACTGTCACTGTGGTAATGTGTGTCTAACATTCCAGCTTGATTTAAACCAAAGATGACTATGGATCTGGGGTTCTGTTTGGTGTTATTTAATTTCCGATAGTCAACTCTCCTGGAGCTGAGACACCTTACTTGGCTTGTCCTTTCACACCCATACTCCAGGCTCCCCAGTCCTTGACTGCTGAGACTTACAGTAAGCTTCTCAGTTTCTCTGCCACCTGCTTCCCTGTCTTGATGGTGTTCCGACTTGGATGGAGACTGCTTCCAGCATCCCAGGGGCTCCAGCTTGCACAGGGCCCATGGTGGGACTTCTCAGCCTCAAGAAGGGCACAAACCAATTCTAAATCCCTTCTCATTCATTCTCTCATCAATCTCCTCACAAATCTCCTCTTGATTCTGTTTCTCTGGATAAATCTAATGGAATATAGTCCCCAAATCGTTGTTCAGGGTGTGTTAGTTACCTTTCTCTCATTGCTGAGACAATATACCTGACACCTTTCCTTAAAGAAGGAAAGGTTTATTTAGCTCACTTTTGGGGGAGGTTAGAGTTCATAATCACCTGGCTTCACGGTAAGGTAGTGTGGCGGAGGGGCAAAAGTTCATGGTGGCGGAAAAGAGTAAAAGCAACAAGAGCAAAAAAGGGGAAAGAGCAAGCCTCTTTTCCTTCCTTACAGTGTATACAGGCTACCCGCCCTAGGTTGGGTGCAGCAGTCACAGCATCTCCATGCCCTCCTCTTGCAGAGGCTGAGGATGTTTACAAAGTGAGGGCCTTGACCCCTGAAAATTTTAGTTGAGATTCCATTGTATTGTTGAGGATGAATTAAAAGCTGAAAATCAACATAGCCCATTCAAAGTTTAGTAGCAAAGAATAACTCAAAATCTTGTAGAATATTATTATGTTATCTCTCATTAATACAGATATAGTAGAGCATATAAGGAGTATGAAGGAAAGAAAAAATAATTCATTCAAAATACTTGTTGTTCCTACTAATAGGTACTAGAAAACTTCTTTAAGATAATTTCTAATACTTTTGAATCTGGGGAAGTTAAATTTTTAAGCTATGACCTTGTCAAAGTAGAAAGGTAACAAGGAAATATGTTAAATGGAAGCTGTAGAGGTGGAATAAGACCCTTTACCTTGGAAGAAACAGTGATAAAAAGTACCAAATGCTATAATAAGGTCATGCATTTCATGAAGTATATACTTATAAATGTGAATCTACAAAATGTTCTTACAAAGTTAATATATTTCACAATAGGAAAACAGGAAAAGGAAGAAAACTACAAAAAAAGTATTAAGTATGGTTCCTTGCACTACTACTGAACTGATTTAAAGAGAGAAAACCAAGTAGGAATGGATTTTAAACAGTAGACCCAAAGGTATGAGGGAAGAAAAGATCACAATATTGAGAAAAGTGTAAATAAACTGCAAAGGTCAGGTGTGCTCAGGGTGCCTGCTGCATACACTGGTGAGCCATATTAGAAAGGTGGAAATGAGCCAGACTTTGAAGGTAAGTGTAAATGAAACCAAGAGATTGAAACCTAAACCTCAGTTTATTGGCAGCTATTCAATGATGTGAGTCAAAGGCGCGGCTAGATACATTTTGTGGTTTAGCATTATTCTTATTTCTAAAACATCAGGACTGGGAATCAGATACATCTTAGTGCAATGCTTTGCTAAAATATGCACTTCATGGGAAAGATTCAGACTGAGGATACAAATTTGGAAATAGAAACACCATGAAGGCTTAAAGCCTACAGGATGCCCAGTGAAGAGGAAAATACTGAGGCCAGAACAAGTCCTGACACTGCCATGGTGGGGAAAAGAGAAAGAGCCACAGAAGTGAAAGAACTTGAAAGCCTTAGAGAGTCTGCACTTCCTTCTATAAGTTCATGATGTGATTTTAAATACGATTATAGAAGTACTAGATTTTTTATTATAATAAGATATTTAATATGAGATCTGCCAGTTTGTTAAATCAGATTTAGATGTACAGTAGAGTGCTGTCAACTATAGGTGCGATGCTGTAGAGCAGCTTTCTAGAACTTATTCAGCTTGCATAACTATCCATTTGCTCTTCAGTAGCTGGCTTAGACCTGCTATTGCTCAGGATCTTCTTGAACAACACTGGGCTTACACGCATCCTCTCAATAATAATACTCACATTTCCCATCAGGATGAATGTACACAGTGCAATTCAGAACAGAGGCTTAGGGTTTCTGCTCATGCTCCAGCTGTGGCTGGGGTAATGATGTCATCGGTCTTGCCACCAAGTACATAGTGGGTAGCCTCAAGACCAACCACATGTTTGTCACAGTCCTTGGTGGTCTCAGAGTGCTCTCGATTTCTCTCATTATCTTGTTTATTTTTCCTAATGTTAAGCTTATGCTTCAGGCTTTCTGCTTCTAACCGCTTTTCACCACAAATCCATGTTCTTCAGTTCCAAATGTTAGTACATGTCTTAAATATAAGAATACACTCATAAACTATATGCATATCTACTAAACCCAAGCACACACAGACATACACTTTAGCAGTTGAGTGTATACTCATTGTATTAGTCACTTTCCCAACTCTGGGGAAAAAAACTCTACACTCACAAGCTGCAGGAGAAGAGGTTTATTTTGTCTCATGGATTTCAGAAGATTCAGTCCATGGTAGGCTGGCTCCAAAGCAGACATTGCACTGCGGGCACGACAGAGGAAACCTGTTGAACCCATGGCAGCCGGATTCCAGGATGAGAACACACCTTCCCAGGTCATGCCTCAGTGACCCACCTCCAGCCTTTCTCATCTCCTAACAGCTGATTTAGCCATGAATTTAGCCACTGTGTGAGTAGAGCACTCCCCAGGATTTCAGTCACCTTCCAAAAATCCCACCTCTCAACGTATGAGACTTGTGGGACATTACACATCTAAAGCATAACCCCACCCTACCCCACTGGGGATGGAACTCAGTGCTCCAACCATGCTAGGCAAGCACTCTTGCACTGAGCCATTTCCTCAGCTCTTGATCTTGCAATAACTTTAAGATCATAAAAGACAAAGCAAATCAGGATCTTCATTATCTGGTGTTATTTGGGAACTTGTGCTGAGAAGTAGAACTAGGTGCATTGTCATAGTTGTACACAGAACAGCTTACAGAAAGCAGGAAGTTACGGCCGCCATTTTGTCCATAATGAAATATTAACTGAAAATCATAAATAGTATCCACTGGTTCTTAGAGTGACGTCTTTCTTTTCCTCACTTCTTCTCCCCTTTTCTCCTTTCTTTCCAGTTATACTTGCAGTATATAACCAATCTCATAAAACTGTGGTGTGGATCAGCTAAACCTTTGTTGCCTGCTCCATTATTCCCAGGTAATTCGCATATTTAACAAATGATGCTTCAGATTGCTTCAGTCCAGTCTTCTTGATGTGATACTTTTTTCCATTTAGGCTTTTTAAGTTCAACTCTATAGTTCTATTATTTTATTCCCTTATGATGGTTTTTAGTCACAGATGCTCCAAAAACTTATTTTTCTTTCTTGAAAGCATGCATTAGATCTCTCCCCCTAGCTTTTGTAATGAAGCCTAAATACCTTAATTCACTGGAAATTGCTCTGATTTTCCAGGCTATTGGCATCAGTGATAGATAAAAATCATAAAACAGGCACACACCATGCTTGAATTAACTGGAAAAACAAGTTAGTTGGTAAAATGCATTTTATTTACCTAAAAGTCATACCCAAAAGAGAATAACTATGTCTTTCCCTTATAATTTTTCTGTTTTAAACTCATTATTTTTTAAAATAGCGTTTTGGAATTTAAATTAGAACATTGCAGGTTGTAGTATTTTCCCATGTGTGGCTGAGGACATCAGATATTTTTAAGATTCCTCCTCCCTCGTCGCTGACTCTTTCTCTTGGGCTTTTGCCGATCCCTCTCCCCTCTGACCTGTGCATGTACCAGTGCCCTGCTCTCATCCTTCTAATCTCCTGCCTCCTGTCTGCATACAACCATCTCTGTGAACCCACCGGGGCTCCTGGTTGTTGATATCATGAAAATGCTGACACATCTCAATAATTTGTCTTTGGCGTGGTGTGAGCTTCCAAAACCTGACTTCTTGTCACTTGCCCATTTGCAGGCTCCACGGGTTTGGAACAGACATTTCAGACCCAGCCCTGAGCTCCTGACCTGCCCCTCCCCAAACCTATCCCACATATGGTCTTTCTTCTCTTAGGAGAAGCAACTCAGTTCTTCCAAGTTGCGGACCAAATACTTGGGATGCTCTCTTGATTCCTCGTTTTCAGACTTCATATTCTATCCACCAGCAAATCTTGTTTCGTCCTTTTACTGTTTCCATTTTGGACCAAATATTTTCCTTTCTGGATTATTGCCATAACCCCTAGAGGGGTCTTCCTGCTTAAACATTTTTGCTCTTTTACAACATATTACCCACACAGGGGCTATAATGAACCTTGAAAATTTGAAATTGTATACTTTGATTTTTTTGCCCAAAACTGTCAGGTGACATCTCATTTCACTAAAGTCTTTAAAATAACCTCTGAAGCCCTCAGCAGTGTCAGTTCATCTTCTCATCCACTTCCTGCTCTCCGTGCTTCAGTCCTGCTATCTTCTTCCTGTAACATCCTTCCGCAGAAGGATTTTGGCCTAGAACCCTCCCTCCCCTGGGTATCTCCTAACATCCTTTGAGTTATCCACTGTATTAAGGTCTTCCCCAACCATCCTGTACTCCTGGCTCCTACACCTAGTGTCACAGCTAAGGTAATTCATCATTTACTTATTTTCTAGCTATATTATTTATTGTCAGACTCTTTCACTAGGATGTAATTCTGTGGGGAAGGAGAATCTTTACTTTTTCTTCCCTCATATATTCAACATCTCAAATATTGACACATAGGTAAGCACTGAGCGGGTATTTGTTGGTTGAGTGAATACTTTTAATATTTTATAGAGAAATTCTGACATTCTTTATGTCTAGAATATCAATGAAAGAGTAACTTTTGTTGTATAATATTTGTACAATCTGTTTTCCATGTTCTTGGATGTTATTTCATATATATAATATGACACCAGTTGAAAAAGTAATTTATTTCACAAACATCTGATATTTAAAAAGTTGGTCTCGAGGTCAATCAATAAGTAGCATATTCACAAGGAAAACTACCTTTAGAATAGGGAATATTCCATCTGTGACTGCTGGTAGTCATCTCTTACCTCTACCTCTATCTCTATCTCTACTTTACCTCTATATCCAAGCTCATTTATCTATCTCACTATCTGATATCTGATAGTGATAGATATCACTATCTGATAGTAGTCCAATGAATAGAAAATAAAAGAAACAATAATTCTCTTTCTCACTGTTATCTAAAAATGTTAATCAGAGGTATAGTGCTTTGTTTAGAGCCAGTGTCCGGAACTGATCATTTTGGGGCATTTTTAACTCCTGTGAGTTTGTTAATTCAGTCTTTGCATTTTTCTTGCTACGTAATTTTAAGATGCTTTGCCAGAGGATAATTGTTAATATCCAGGTAGAAAATTAACAGCATATTACAGTTTCAGATAGTAGACTGAATTTTGCATGGCTTTACAAAGACCTTCCAGTCTATAAAAATGAAAATCATAGATTTTACAAAAACTTGTTATTTATATAATGAGCTAAAATGATAAGGTTTTAAAATGAGATGTGGGGCCAAGACATATGTGCACAAATTTCTTCCAACACTATATGTAGGTGGGTAAGATCTGGAAAACTCTGATATTGAAATATGAAAACCTAATTGAGGGCCAGGGATATAGCTCAACGGCACAGTGCCTGCCAGCTAAGCACAAGGTCTTGAGTTCGATTCCTGGTACCAAAAAAAAAAAAGGAAAAACAAGACCTAATAAATCTGTTTTCATGAGAAACCACTTTGAAGATATCAATATGTAATACAACAAGCCTTGTTAATTCCCTACCATTCTGTTTGTAACTCTGCGCTGTCTGTACTGATCCTTTGCTATTTTGTAAAATGTTGTCTGTCTGTTAGTATTTTTCACCTTTTATTTTTAAAATAAAAAAACAAAACGACAAAAAAAATCTAATTCACTGCAGTTGTGTGTATGTAAACTATTTCATATCAGTTTTATTACTCAGTTCTTTAATTCTAAATTCTGTATTGTTTTGTAGCAGCAATTTAAAATAGAACTTTTCTTCCTCCGCCTATTTCTTTGTAAAATTGAACTCGAGAAACAGTTTTGTCTTTTTCCTTTAAAGAATTCAGTTAATCGGTCTAAGTTCTCCAGATACTTAGGGAAGTGATTACTTCATGAATTTCTCAGGTTGGGTAGAAGATTTTAAATCCACTGAAGTACTCTCATTTTCACCTGTCCTGGGATGTTTCTTGTAATGCAAATTAGATAAAACCACACAGTTCATCAGTTGCTCCACTAAGGCCCTTGGCACTAATGAATTCTGCAATGTCGGCAACATTTTCATTTTAGAGCTATCTAAGCAAGCAATTCACTGTCTTTTCAAAAACAACAATGATTCCAAATTACAGACACCCCTTGGTACTTGTTAGTGGTTCCAGGAGAAGTGACAAATGCCAAAAATGATGAGTATTTTCCTAAAATTGTTTTGGCTGGAAAGGGCAGAGAGTCGTGAGGAGCAGAAGCCAACAAGCTCTAGCTTGCGCCTCTAGCACAAGCACACGATGAGTGCTGAGACACTTTTTGCAGTGAGTTTCAAAGCAGAAGAGTAACAAGTTCTGCCTATGTTTTCCCTGAAATACTAGATCTTTTGGTAGTGCACTAAAGAGTGCTGTCAGGTGTTTCTTTTCAAACTACCCTATATACAATACATTCAAACTATGTTCAACGTATTCAAACTATATGTGTCAACTTATTTCAAATTCTAGCAGCCTGTGCAGAGGCGTAATATTGTTCTTATTTTGCAGGTGAGAATCATCAGTGGAGACATAGGTACATAAACATCTTTCTAAAGATGCACATTTGGTGTGGAGTGAGCTGTGGAATTCAAGCAGATGTGCCCACCCTGACCGTTTAACCGGTGCTTCAGTGAGTGATGGTCACAGGTCTTGAAAAACTGTCGACCTCTAATTCTTCCATTTCCAGTTTCTGACTGGAGTCTTTTAAAAAGCTGTTTCTATGAAGTCCACTTTCCCGGAATTAAATTTTACAGATCAAAAATTTACCAAAGACATTGTTACACCCTGCATATTAGTTAATAATATGCTAATTTCTTCATTTTTAGAGATTGTCAACTTCATTTTGTGTTGAATTATTCCTACCAGTAATACATACTTTGGATTTAATAAAAATGCTAATAATGGACACAAAGCTTTGGCAAGGTGGCCCTAGAGGAGATTCAGGGACAATGGGACCAACAGACCAGGCTAATTCCACCAGATGGAAAATGCCCTTTGATCTAATTTCCACAATTTTTCAAAATAAATGTGGAAAATTGAGGGTTTTTTGTAATTATTTAGTGGATATTATTTTTACATCCAAGAATGCATTGAAAGTCAGTTAAATTTTTCTTTCTTCTTTCTCAGCTGGCATAATTTCCTTTATGAACCTTCAAAAGATACATTCAATTTAAAGGCTAATTTTTCTTTAAGTTACATGAGTATATCATGTCTGTCTAATTTCTTATTAACTACATTTTGATAAAATGACTGCATCATAAAAATAATAATGCTGAAAATTTAATATTCAAACGCAATATAGTTTTTTTAAAGTACTAATGCAAATATATGGATTTATATTGTTAAGACAGGAAGAGGTCAGTAGTTGGAAATTAATTTTACATGGAATCGCGTGAAATACAAAGGAAATCAGGACCTGGATTTTGATTTTGCTGGTTTTGATTGTTTAGGCTTGTCTTATTAGCTGTTATAGAAGAAACAGTTGAGATTTAGCCAACAATCCTTATATGCACTTGAATTAAAAAGAGTAAATTTGGGAAGTGTAATTAAATTTGACTGACCAGCTAACACAACCAATATTGAACTCTCTAAAGATAAGGGCACAGAAATGAAGAAATATTCTTCTCCCTCCAATGTTTACTTTTGACAATGGGAAGCCAAATTCCCACCTCTCAATTATATTTGTAGAGCAATCTGTAGCTTTAAATTTAAGGTATAAAAATCCGATCCAATCCAATGTAATCTCTTTTCTTTCTTCCTAAATTGAAAATTAACCTGAGCCAAGGACAATGGTGGGCAGCAGTGGGTTGTTCTTCCCTCATTCTTTGTCCCCTCTTTGGGGTCCGTTTTATCCCAGCACAGAGAGGACTCACTTAGAGGAAGGACATTCATGCTTCCTGGCCTTTCCTCCAGGCCTGCTTTGTGGTAGGCATTTAAACGATGGCCTCTAGCATGGGTCATGAGTTGGTTACTTTGGAGGCATCTTTGGGAAGTTCTTCATTTCATCATTCATAGATGAGGAAGACTATTTTCTGATCTGACCTCTTTGAACACTTCATAAGGCACTCTCTTCTCCGGCTATTTATACCCAGACTTCTGGCAGATTTTTTGTGGAATACCAAACTCAGGACTAAAACCAGCTTCCTTCTACATTACCCACCACCCATCATGAGTCACCCATTTACTGCTACCCAGAAAAGGGCGTTTGGGCCTCCTCACTTCTGTTCTGCCTTTATTTTGCCTCTCTCTTCACTCCGGCACGTACCTCAAGTTCCCTGCATCCCTCCCCTTCTCCTGCCCTGCGAACACTCAGGTGTCTGATAAACACATGTTCCATTGGGAAATTAGATGACTGTTTTTTATTGCAGCCAGATGAGTGTGTATATATGGCTCTAAGGTGCGATACTGAATGTCTTAGTCTCTTGTTTGTGGGGTGCTGGGCACTTGAGTTAAGGCAGAGGGGGAGGTCTTCCTGCTGCTGAGTTAGTGTCATGTATATGCCTCTGTGGCTTTTCTGAACCTGACTGAAATTCATAGACCATTTTGAAGGATATAAATTCTGCAATGAACTTGTTTGTAGGATCTGACTGCACAGCACCCGAGCTTTCTGTTACCAGAAGAGCGTAGTCAAGCTACTCTTATGTTTGTCCTTAAAAGAAGCAAGTGTCAAAGTTTAATTTAGCTTTGAACATTTTTACCCCAACAATGAAGTAGGAAAGTCATCCTATTCATCAATGAATTTGTGCTTTTTGCGTGAGGATCATTATGGATCTTGAAGTGTTTTTGTTGTTCTTGTTGGTTTTTTCACTGATAAACTTTGATTATAATTTTTGGTCTTTTCTTCCCCCTATGCACAGCCAACACCTCTCTTGCAGGACTGCCCACTTTTCTGATTTAACACCTCTTCCTCCAAACAACTTATTTCTATAGTGCTTTCAAAAATAAACGTGGAATATGTTGTTTCCAGCAATCACTTACAGGCAATATGTTACTTACAATCAATACTCCGGAAACAAGAGACTGAAATAAGGTTTAGAAGAAAACATTTCTTCATTTAAAAGTTTTAAAAATTTGTTTGAAGATACTATTTTGCACATTGTGTTTAAGCTTTTATAAAAATTCCAATACAAGAAGAAAGACTGTAAGGATTTTTGTCTTTTCTTTCTTAAAATTATATGCTCACTATTCACAATGGAAGTTATTTTTGTTAACATGACTATTTATTTTGACTATAGCATCACCTAATGTTGAAATATAAGCATTTATGTCACCTATTTTGTATTATGTAAGAATATTGAAACTGTAGTGACCACTTGAATTCAGATTTTGAGGAATAAATAGTGTATAGAAGACTATGTAAAATTTCTTTATTATTCTTTTTTTGGGTACTGGTAATCTAACTCAGGACCTTGGGCTTGTCAGGCAGACACTGTGCCACTGAGCTATACCCCTGGCCCTAAAATTTCTTTATTGAGTTCAAAATGATAGTAATCTTTCTTATAATGTTTAATGATAAATATAATCAATTTTGTGAAAGATTTGAGTAGTTATATTTTAATCTTTTCTTTTTCTTCTTTTCTTTGGGAATCAAGATAGAGTTTAACTTCAGTTCCCACAAGTAAATATGTATGCATTTTCACATAAAATACATAGGGATTTTTTTGCTAATAAATGCTACAAACTTATTTACAATTAGAGGAAAAGTTCACATCTTGCTGGAATAGTTAGTGAAACTGGTTTTCAAATTATTGTGATCTATTATACACAAAGAAACTATAAAATAAATCAGGGAAGTGCTGGCTTCTCCCATATGGTCCCTCATTCAGCCCCATTCCTCACCTGTCTGAAGCCCCACACAAAATTTAAACAACTTGTTCAAGGTGGTAGAAGCAGAAGTGGTAAGGGCAGGGCTGATGCCAAGGTCTGTGTGTCTCGGAGGCAGCGCTTTCCCATTTGGACAGCAGGGGATTCTGAAATCTGAAATTCTGGTGTTCTGAGCTCCAGCAGGACAGAACCTCAGAACCTTGCAGAATAGGTCAGGAGGAGGCAGAGGCAGGGGAAGCTCACTGGGAAACTATTTCACGGTCAGGTGTGTATCTTCTGTCAAGTTATTTCCTTATAACCTTTTGAAATGATTTTAAGTCAAGTTCTAAGAGAATCTAAAACAAAAAGTTCAAGAAGATAAACTAGGTGTAGCAGGAAAGATTCAGCATGGTGTTGGCCTCATTTGCCTAGGTCAGTTGGAGGAAGTATTTGGGGTATGTTGGTAAATCATTGCCTAAAATGTAGTAAGAGTTTCTAATATAATTTATGAAAATATAATATAATTATATTAATATAATATAATTTATGCATTTATATAATATATGCATATATTTATGCATATATTTATGCATTAATATAATATAATTTATGCACTTTTAAAAGGTTTAATATAATTTATGCATTTTAAAAAGGAGCACATTATGTAAGCTTAACCTCACCTATCTGTAAATATTGAAGTCCTGAAGGAGTACTTACTCCTTTGAAATATACTGCACTGAGTGTCCATTCTCCTATTGGTTTCATGACCTAGGGGATTAGTAATTTACCACTTCCCACACAAAAGTCTTAAAAACATGTCATATGATTTCCTGCATTTTCCAATTTGAAATTGCTTTCCTATGCATTTTCTTGCCCTTGAAAAATTTGCGAGTTATTTTTTAAAACCTACCTGTAGTTTGTAAAATGACTTCTCATCTACACATTTGAATAAACATATTTTCTGATGGCTGTGTTAAGATAGTCATAAATGTTAGAAAGAAAACCTCAAATATGTGTATTTAAAACTCAGGAAGGGTGGGGAAATAAACACTGTTGTAATGGTAAGTGAAATTATGACTTACTAGGGTAACTTCACTTCAGTGAGACATCTCTGTAAAAAATGTAGCAGGATCAACATGAGACAAAAAGCTGATCTTTTCAGCTTCTCTAACTTGTCTGCTCAGTCTTAAAATATTTCCACAGTATCACAAACAAGTCTCCTATAATTCTGGAAACTATGTTCCTGTATCTTACTTTTTCAATTCAAATTTATGTAACTGGATTCATTGTTCCCTCACAATTTGCCCTTATTTCAATTTAAACCCTTTCTAATCTTATCCATCACTTAGAGGACTCCACCCCCCCAAATGCTGCCCTTCTTCGCTTCCTCCCAGACTCGCTCATTATGTGTGTGTCAACATGCTTCCAAAACAACCACTTAATTCAGTCAATTCAGTGAAAAAGAGGAATCAGTCAGGTCAGTTGCTAGGTTCCCTGTAGACAAAACATCCAGCCGATTGACTAGAGGTCTCACTTATCAGCTGCTTGTTTTGGCATTATTTAGACACAGCCTTTGTCTCCTTCTCCTCTCCCCCTTTGGAGTCCGCTCTAATTGCTTCTGCATTATCTTTTTTGGCATTCTTCTCACTTCTTCTTTCTACTCTGGATTGTGTAAACAATTCTATTTATAAATGCAGTCTTCAATTGATCTATATGATCTCTGTTCTAAATATTTTAGCACAAAGTATATAGGCTATTTATCTTGATATTCAAAAACTGTGCTCAAATAACTTGAGTCAAAGTTTGAATTGGAAGAAGATTCAAGGCCATGTGTACCAGCTTGTTTATTTTTCATATCTGAGCCAGACTTTTCACTATTTTTAGAAAACACATGAGTGATAGCAGAGGAAAAGAAAAGAAAGTCAATCATCGGATACTCAGGTCCCGGGTATCTTGCTCCTCCAAGATCACACTGTTAACCTCACTTCTCTTAGACGCCATGATACAGCCACGAAAGGTCTAGGTGACAAAACTTTGGGGCGACTAAACACACTTTTTCTCTTCTTTGTGAAGTGCGTATGAGCGCTGGGGATGTAGCTCAGCCACATGGCGCTCGCCTGGCAAGCGCAAGGTCGTGAGTTCAATTCCCAGTACTAAAAAAATAAAGTGCATATGGGCAGAAAAACTTGGTTAAAGAAAAGTACTCAGGCTGGACTTTCCAGGAGATCACGAAGTTTTCCTACTCAACTCACCTTCTCACCCCTTTGTACTTTAATCTTCACCAAATCTTTCCCTTTGGCATTCGTGGGGGGCCTCGCCGAGCCGTCGCAGAGAGAGCACATGCAGTCCGGCGAGAGCGGCGTCTCCTTTCTCCACCCCTGCTGCTGCCAAGCTGGCTGCAGCTGACGGCGCTATCAGCCCCTGTGCTATTTTGAACCAGAGATTGTGTCTGCATTTGGGCCAGCTCCCCTCGGCGTGGGCCTCTCCCCTTCCCCCCGAAGGCTCTGCTCTGCAGTTACGCACGCTCCTACCACCTGCCCTGCCAGGTCCTGCCTCGCAGGATCAGCCCACGCGCATCCCGGATCAGCCACGTTTCACACACAAAAACAAAATCCGTCTCTTGACCTCACATTCTCTAGCACTGATCTTTTCCTTCCTTCTTAACCACAGAACTGCTCTAAAAGTGAACCTGTCCTTGCTCTCTCCACTTCTGTACCTTCCACTCTCTCTGCAACTCACTCCAAGGCTTTTAAATCGCTCTGATTCCTTCCTCGCTCACATTTCTGAACATGAATTGAAGCAGAAACAAGTTGGTCAGATTTTTGCTGGAAAATAAGCAGTTTTAGCAGTGTTCTAAATAGTTCCTTTACTATAGTACAGAACGGAGTATGGTGTGCTCTCCTGTAATCCTGTCACTTGGGAGGCTGAAGCAAGAGGATCTCAGTGAGTGTGAGATCTGCCTAGCTAAAACAATGAGCTCAAGGCCAGTCTGAGCTATTCAGTAAAAACCTAGCTCAAAAAAGAAAACCAACCAACCAATCAATCAAAGCAGCATAGCACAAGATTTTTTCATAAACTTTTTCTAAATTTTTAAAAATTTAAATCTTTTAAGAATGCTGGTTCTGTTCATCATAGGGAATTTGTACCTGTACATGAGATATTTTGATTCCTCTTTTTTCCCCCAAACCCCTCTCCTTCCTTCAACCCATCTTCCCCTACCTGTTTACAAAGCTTTGTTTCCATTTTCTTTTTTATTGTTTATTTTCCACTGCCCTTCATTATGTATGGGTGAAATGTGCCAATAAACTTAATTTTCAAAAAACACAAATAGCCACAATAAGATGAATGGATTAGCAGGTATTGATGCATTGTGTAAGGACTATCATAATGCAATTCAGAGGACCAAATTCTGCATAAAATCAATATTATATGTCGTGGAACTATAAATATGATAATAAAATTGTAAAAACCTAAAACTCCAGGTTCCATTTGATCCAGCTGTTCTCCTTCTAGGCATCTTCCCAAAAGATTTAAAAGCACCATGCCACAGTGATACGTGCATACCCATGTTTACAGTAGCATACTTTACAATAGTTAGATCTTTGAAACAGCCCATACGCTCATCAACAGATGAATGGATAAAACAACTGTGGTACATATGTATCATGGAGTACTACTCTGCCATAAAGAAAGATAAACTTGAATCATTTGTGGGAACATGGATGTACCTCAAAACCATAATCTTAAGTAAATCAGACACACACATTTAAATATTGAATTTTTTTCTCTTATGTGAGAAACCCAAAGGTTTGAACTTGTGATCCTCCTGCATCAGCCTTCCAGAATGCTGGAGTTACAGCCCCTTGCCACTGCTCCCAGCAACTGTCATTTTCTTTCACTTCCTAGAAGCACCTGAGAATGTACCTTCCTTATAAACATTTACTCCTGTAAGCTTCTGAGATTCCTGCTTCCTGTCCTTTGTGCTTCTCCTCAGAAACCTTTACTGGCCTCCTCTTCTCTGCTGGACCTGGTTTCAGGGCTGTGCAATCTCATTCTTTCTCATGTCTTCAAGTTTTAACCATGCATTGATTCAAAATGTCTGTATAGCACCAGCTCTCTTCTTTGGGCCAAGAATCCACTGTTCTATTTCCCATCTTCAATTTCTCTCTAGGGGACAACAAACATCTCAAAGTGGACACGGCCATAGTAGAACTAACTACTGATTTCTCCTGCAAGTCCTTTCTCTCTCATGCATACACCATCTCTGTGAGTTAGAGAATCCGTCAGTCTGCAAAGCAAGGTGCTATCTTTGATTATACTCCTTTGTGTGTAGCTTTTTCCCAATCTG
>NW_004955436.1:7712905-7770004 GCF_000276665.1 Chinchilla lanigera
CCACTCCTGGCATCCAGATTTAATCTACCGTTATCTTTTACAGAACTATGTCCATTGGTATCAAATTTATAGTTGGATCAGGAAATTAGTTGATTTGTAAGAGTTAGGGTTAGTTTTTAGACATTGAAAGCAGAAAGTGTAGGCAGAGGTCATAAGATGATATGTTACTTTAAAAATACAACTGTGTGGGTCTGTTTATGGTGGAAAAAGATGGCTTAGCACTAGGTATGGGGGGGACATCATGACACTTTCTTTGCATTGAAGTGACCATTGGCTTTAACTGTCAAAACAGGTTTCACTGTAACACAAAAATATCCAATAAGTATTTTATGGTATGTTGTACATTTTTCAGTCTAAAAGTGAATATACTTTAGAATGTAATCACAAGTCAAAGCAGGATCAGTCTGGCCATTAGACTGTGTCATCATATATAAAAACAAAAATGTGATAGAATTAAAAGTTCTCCCAGAATGGTTTGAGGTTTGGATGAGCATCACTTTCTTATTTTAACTTTACAACTACTGCCAAAATGATTTTAACCACACAACTTAACTAATGACACATTATGAAATCACATCAGCGAAGGCCAATTAGCTGCCAGGACAGTAGAGTTTGTGCTGTTCTTACCCAGCTCTTATTCCTTGTCATTCATGTTTGCTTCAATCTCAGAACACATAGATTCTGTGCTAGCATAAGCGATCTCCCCATTCCCACATCCCGGAAGCGGGCAGGGACCCAGGGCCGATGTCTCTAGCCCTAGATAGAAAAATGGGGCCAGCGATATAGCTCAGTGGCACAGCACCTGCCTGGAAAGTGTGAGACTGTGAGTTCAGTTCCCAGGACCAAACACAGGGTTTGGTTTTTTTTTTTTAATCCCATAAAGAAGGAAATTAGGTTGCATGCATGCCAAGTAAGTGATAAAACTGTACTGCCGGGGAGCTGTGAACAAGTTCAAAAACAAGCACCAAGCCAAAGGCTCCTTCTAAAAGTCAATCCACAACTATGTCACATACAGTATACTGAAGGGGGTTTGCTAAATGGTGGAAAAGAGAAATATAACCTGGCATGGGAGGTGAGATTAGCCTATCAGTCACATGCTGCGAAGAATTTCTTACTAGGTTTGTAGTGAGAGGAAAAAATCAGAAGTGTACTGTGTAGCATTGTTTTAATAGTTTGTAAATAGCACAGGAAAATATTTTTTCCTGATTTTATAATTTGGATTTGATCCCTCTCAGTGATTCACTAGGGCCCAGCTTGAGTCTTTATTTTTAGAATTCTGGACCAAGTGTATTTTATCTGACCATTTTTTTCAAGTTCTTGGTGTACAAGTTGGACAGACCCACATGAGAGTTGGTCCATAAGTACTACAGTATTTATTTCTGACCTCATGTGTGTACTAAAATGTGTTCATACACATGTACACACACACACACACACACACACACACACACACACAGAGTCCCTGACAAATAGCACAGAAGACAATCTGTATATTCAATCTGGATCACTAATATAATTGCTTTTATTATCCTTTTAGATGTTTGGACTGTATCTAGTCTTAAGGATTTGAACTTTTAGCATAAGGCAGCCAGAGACTTGTACTCTAAATTTATTTGAGACTCTTTGACTGGGTTAAGACATTGAAGTTCTCCGCCAAAGTGATTGAACTTACCAAGCCAGTAAGTGAATGGATTTCCAGGGCTCATCAATTCTTTTCCTGCTTCTCAGTGTACCAAATATTAATCATGTGGAATTTTGGTTTAGATTATCTAAAATTTTGAGGGTACTAAATCTTTTGACAGGGTGTTTGGGTGATAGCTATGCTAGCAGAAGGTCCTAAGAGAGGCTGCCGCTGGGATTAAAGTGCTATCTGCACACTGGCTTCTGGGACTCACACTATGGCCGCACTGTTTGCACCCAGGAGTCCTCTGAACAGTCCCAAGTAGCAGCCACCTCTTTGAAAGCTGTGCATCTGTGAGAAACAGAGAGAGTTCTTTCAGATGGAGGAGAGGTCAGTTACAGTGCAGTACACACTATTAACAATAAATAAACATGATTCCATTCTGGGATGAATTCTGCTACCATGCACTAAGTATTATGAAAATATCTTTCTTATAAACTTTGTGTCATCGTTGTTTTACAGAAAGCAGCTTTCCTGCTGTATATAGCTCAGCTTCCAAGAAGGTGAAACCTTTCATTCCCGTCTCAAACAAATAAACAGTGAAGTGTGATGTGAGGTTTTGAGGCTCAGCTTCTCTGTCAGTGGATGGTGAAATTTGCTTTAATAAAATGAGTTACTTAATTTAAAAATGCTTTTATTGAATGCTGTGTGAGAGTCCTTGCGATCTGCGTGGAAGAGTGGAAGGGGTGGAACCATTTCAGATTCCATCTTCCCTCATGTGGTGGTTTTGGAATTTTCATTTTGTACTATAAAGCTTGCTAAAAGACAAGGATCAAAGGCTGTTCAACCAAAAGATTGTCTTCACTTCTCTTGAATACAAAACTTCTTAATATAGAATATTTGTCTTTTAATTGCAAAAGTGGGCATTGTAAAACAGCAAAGTGTTAATGTAAAGAAAAATATGAAGAAGAGTGAACCACATTTAAAATATTTTGAAAGTTTTATTCATTGTATTTATAATAATGTTTCAGATATTAGCAATAGTAACTGTTCTAAACATGAGCTCAATCTATATACTATTATGAAGGTACATGGACTTGGAATTTTTAAAACATTTAATTAGATCTTTTGTGAGTAAATTAGAAAATTGGTAGGGAGTAGTTCAAGTTGTAAGTTAGAGTTACAGATACAGTTTTTGAACTTCCTATAATTAATGACGAGTTAGAAGCAAAGAATATTTGTGTTTATTTTACTGTCTTACCTTAGAGAAGTTTAGGCTAGCAAAGCTTTTGTAATTCTAAAATGTCCTGATGTATAACTGAACCAAATTTATGCACAGCCTTTGACAGTCATAATCTTCTCATGAGCTTTCCCAGGTTGCTTGCTGGGCAAGATCCCTTTTAGCCTAATCCGTTCTTCATTCACCCCTGCCTCTATCACCTGTTCCTCTCCACCCCCACAACCACAGTCCAAACACATTTGAAAGGCTCCTGGAAATCACTGCTGCAAAGCATAGCTTGCTAGCCTTGGTCCAAGCCATGATAACCAAACTTAACAGGTAGGGATAGTATATACTATGCTACCATGAGCATGAAATGTAAGAATGCTAACATTTCTGATAAAATGTCTTTTACTTATTGACTGTAGATTATGCATATATAACACATTAATACAACCAAGTGTGTAGATGAGAAGGGTAAGAAGTGGTGTGTACTGCCCAGAAGCTGGAAAGTTAATACTGTCCATACTAGGGCTATCCTGTGCCTCAAGTTCAATATCTGCTCTTTGGGCTTCGTACCTCTAAGCTTTGTATCATTGTTCTGACAATTATTCATATGCTTCTTAACTACAACAGCTTTTTAAAAAGATCGCTTTGATTTCTGCCCTTCTTGCTATTGTCCATCGCTTGTCTGCAAAGATTTCTTAGTTGCCTTCATTTTTGGGAAGGAGAAAGTGACAGATCAGGAGCAAATTTATCACGCTCTTCCAGGACTGTCAGCGTCAGTTTGCACCCCTCCCTGTGCTAGTTTGTCCTTACTGCAGTAACCGTATTCCCTGTTCAGCTCTGTTCCCGATTCTTACCTTATCCCCACTTTACCTGAGTTTGCAGATCGGGCCTTACCTCTCGTGTCCCTTTACTGTCTTTTAGTTGATATTGTTATAGCTATCTAATTACACAAATTTAAATAGTGCTCAAAGTGTCTACTACAATTCACATGTTCTGCAAGAATGAAGATTAGTGCATAATACGAGTGCCACTTATCTTCTCAATTGGGGCATTTTATTAATTCTTATTAATTAATCTCGTCCTAATGCAAGCAGCAGAATAAGAAAAAAAGTATGGTATAATTTGAGGCAATGTACAATCAATACTAATTAGAAACATAGTTGTGATAGATCACATGTTATATTTCACATAGTATAACAACATTGACACAATGCAGTTATTTGAAGTAGTCTCACTTCTCTTCATACCGCATATAAAAAAAGCTTTTGTCGAGTACTGTGTTAGTACCTCCTCACTGCTGGGACAAAATATCTGACATCCACAATTTTAAAGAGAGAGGTTTATTTTGGCTTACAGTTTCAGAGGGCTTAGTTCATGGTTGGCTGGCTCCAAATTAGCAGAACAGTAAGACAGAAGAAAGCTGCTCAACCTGTGGCAGCCAGGAAGAGAGAGAGGGATGAGCTGAGGGCAAGAACACATCTCCAAGTCATGTTCCTAGCGTTCCTAGTGACCCACCTCCTGCAGCCAGGCCCTACTTCTTAACCACTCATTTATCCATGGGCTCAGCAGTGGAATAATCCACTGGTAAACATAGAGGGGGTCATGATCAATCACATTCCCAAAGTCCCACCGCTGAAAACACGAGGCTTTGGGGGCGTGTGGCATTAGAGCTAACCCACAAGTACTAGACATATGATGCTATTATATTAGATTCAAGAACCAGCAGATGTGATCAATAGTAATGGGAATCCAAGAAGCTGTTGTTTATGGGAATCAGAGATTGAATGCAAGGGGCCAGCACAGAATTTTCTGGGTGATGAGAACATTTAGTATCTTGATTGGTTATGTGGATATACACATGTAGTCAAAACATGTTGAACTTTTACATAAAATTTCTTTCACTCTGTACATTTTATTCTGTAAAAATGTCAAAAAGTCTTTCAAAACTATAATATTAATTTTTAAAAATATCAGTATCTTATACTGTGCCATATCTTTTTAATGGAGTTAGCCATTTTTATTTTATTTATTTATTTATTTGTCTTTTTGAGACAGGGTCTCGTTATGCAGTTCAGGCTGGCCTTGAGCTCAAGAAGTCACTTGTATCCCAGGCTGGTCTCTAACTCAAAACGATCCTCCTGCCTCAGCCTCCTGAGTGCTGGGATTACAGGTGTGCACCACCACACCTGACAAGTTTTAGCCACTTTTAAAACATTGAAAAAATTTCTGCCCTTTATTTGGATTTCAAATGACAGTTTTATTGGGCATAGCATTTTCTCACTATTTTACTTAAAATAGAAAATTAGTGTAACTCTATTTATTACTTAATAGGCATTCTAGGTATAACTCTTTGCTTTTTCTAAACTGTTTTCCACCTCTTATTATTTCTGACAGTCATCTTTTATTATCTTGGCCATGCATTAAATGCATTACTTTAGCTCTCATAAAATGTGTCCTGTAAATTAGACAACCAAATATTCAGTCCTGAAGGAAGTTCTAGACCTTCAGAGTAAATAACTCAATGTTTGTCCCAGGATATTGTACAACGCACTGAGACATTACTGCAATTAGTTTGGATAGGCACCTATGGAAACTGTTTTCTGAATTGCTCTTAGAAAAAATGGTTATACTAGAGGACCACAGGAAATACTAAGTAGAGAGAACATTGTTCTAACACTATTTCAGGGTAAAGATAATAATGGTTATTAACAGTTTTGTGATGACGACAATGGCGTTATATTGTTGGTTGCAGTAAAGCTAACTCTGAACCATTATTGGGAGGAGTAGCTCCTTTAAACATGTTATTGCATTAATCTTCTGCTCAACCAACAGACATTGTTACTGTTATCATTACTGCAAAGCATAAAAAAAAAATCATTTGGGTTAACCAATTAGGCATGTTCTTCTATTGTTCTATTAAGAGAGCTGCAGTTAGTGTACACATCCTCTAAAGAATCCTCCAGAAAAATGGACCCATTCTCATAGAAATTAAAGTCACGGGAGGAGTTCTGCTTGTATCATCCTGCTCACTATCTCTTGATGACTTTCTGTGGTTAAAGGCAAACAAACAGCACCAGCAGAGAGAGAGCTTGGGCTCAAGTGTTGCACATGAAGAAAAAGCCCTGAGTCTGCAAACAGAGATGAGGAAAGTACATTAGAGAAAAGAAATGGCTTGGTTGGGCTATGCACCATTATTTTCTAAGCATGCAGGTATATTTTGCTTAGTAGAGTGTGGTTGTTCAACAATCTGTCTGATACAATGGGAGAAACACTGAAGCATTTCCATATAGACTTAGTGTAGGGCTTTATTATCAAACCAAGGGAGAAATCTGGTTCATATTTAAAAATAATTAATATTCCTAGTGCACAGTAATTCTGGATTAATATCACATAGATCATAGTTTTTCAGGAATGTCAAGAAGGGAAAACAGTTTTTGGATGGGGAATCTGCAAAAGGCTGGACTTCAAAGAAAGGAAAACACAAATATAAGAAGAACAAGATAGTGGTTATTAAATAGATTTAGAAGGGAGAAGAGAATAGGCAGAGGAGTAGAAAGGAAGATCTGAGATTATAGTACCTGTTTTCTCAGAAACTTTATGAGTCACCATTGGGAAGCAGTAATAGAAAACTTTCCCCTTCCTATGACCTGGGAATGTGATTGTTGCTTTAATTCTGCTCGGGGGAATTAGCGTGTGTTTGTAAAGCTGATTAGAGGTGCATGTGTGTGGGGAAAATAATATGAAACACTGTGTTGACAAGAGCTGCCTGTAAATGTCTAGGTTTGGACTGTCTCCACTGCTCTTGGCTTCATAATTTTGGCATATACAGCTCAGGTCAGAAAATGTTTTTAGAAGGTTTAAGCAATTGTTTCTAATATGAAAACTACAAGTATATTTTATTAAATAAAATGGGAAACATTTTGCATTAAAATGTAGGTATCTTCCTTCTTAGTGATTTGCCTGGCATATTTAGAAGACCTTCAGTATTGTCATATTAGAAATGTTTAGACTTTCGTTTAAGTGAGGTGTGGAATAGTAGGAAAGAAGGAAAATAACTGTCACCACCACACTGCTTTTCAAACACAGTGTCAGTTAACATTTTCTTGAACTTGTAGCTAGTCTTTTAGCCTGAAGAGAAATTTGGAGAGCCAAGATGAGCATATATTTATTTTGGAAGGTTATGGGTTTATCTGAGTAGAGCAATTATATACGAGAAGAGAATAAAAGCAACTTAAATGTTTCTTACAATTCTCCAATATGGAGTTGTGTAAATATTTGTCTTTATACATAGAAAAACTTTGGCAAAATTCATATCAACCTATAAACAATGATTCTCCATAGAGAAGGAATTTGGAGTAGGGAGAAAGAAAGTACACACACACACACACACACACACCACTGTCTTACTGGGAAGAGCACATAATAACTTTCAAGGTGAAAAATATGTTAAAAACCAGCAGTTAACTCAGGATTGTGAGATGTCTTATTGATTGAACAAGTAAAAATGAGGACACCAACAAGTCTGGGAAGAACCCAGGACCCAGCGGGTTCTGGTGACTCACCCTTCCCCCTATGTTGGTGGGACCAGGTGACTGTGGAAAGCCAGCCACACAGTAGGACTGGACTAGGGCACACATGATAGATAGGTGGGGCTAGCGAGGTGGAGAAGTCTGAAGCAACGTTAACAATATGAGCCAACAGATGGTAAGTTAGGTGAGCCAGCATTGTGCTTGGGGACAAAGACACATGGAATAGAAGGAGCCAGGTGGGGCTACCCCCTTTCCTTTTTCTTTCTTTTTTATTATTTATTTTCCTTTTTTTCATTTCATTTTCTCTTATATTTTTCTCTTTTCTAAATGGCTGGGGAGAACTCTAGCCACAGAAAACTAATGTCATGCCCAAAACTCAGAGACTAAGTTCAGATAATCCCTAGTTTACTCCTTCATTCTTTCTTTTCTGCGCTCTTCTCTAGTTTCCCAGAGCTTGTGTGATCATCCTTTGTCCTCCAACCCTTGCTTCTACTTCCTTTTCAGTCATCTTTGCTTTATACATGATCCTTCTTAAATTTCCCCTACCACAGGGGAAAAACACTCTACCAAAGGTAAACACTTTGCATACAAGCTCCTAATTTATGATCAGTTCTGTTATACAACTGTAGATTTTGCTCCTATGGTTCAAGGTACAAAATTAATAGATAAGTAACCACAGTTTGTCAGTTTCTAAACTGTGCTTGATGCTTTTATTACTAATTATGCTACTTTAGGTAGGATGGCATATTAGGTGTAATCAATTGTTCTCCCTTCTGTAACAATACTGGGAAGCTGTAGGGTAATAACCTCATCACACCCCAGCACCGAATGACTGGGGACTGAGCCAAACAGATACCGACATCCCACTCTTAATTAATTGGGAAGGTAAGATCCTGGGACAGGCACAAACCAAGAACCTCCTACACACAGAAGACATCCCTGAAGAACAGACATTTCATAGAGAGGGCTTGACACTTGTGATATAGCTAACTACTAAAAATTTACAAGGATCAACACAGAGAATAAAATAAAAAAATTTTTGAAGCAGAAAATGGTGAGACACAGAAGCAAAATGCAACCTCCTATTTCTAGCCCACCTAGAACAAGTCCAGGAGACAACAAGATAGAGGAAAATGGAAGACACACACCTGAAATTTCTGAAATGATAGCAACCAAGATAAAGAAACAAATCTGTGAGGCTATAGAGGGTAGCAGAACAGAAATAATATCTCAGGTAAAAAAATGGCAACATTCATAAAGGAATTGCTCAGCAAATATAGAGTAGAGATAGATTTTAAAAAATAGATGATAAGCAAAAACTTTTCAATAAGATGAGATCCTAGTTGTTGATTCTTTGAAGTATTTCCCATGCAGTTTGGTTTTTATTCATGAACTCTCTGCCTATCCCTACATCTTCAAGATTTCTACTTACTTTCTTCCAGTAAATTTAGTGTTTCTGATTTAATATTTAGATCTTTTATCCATTTTTACTTTAGTTTAGTTCATGGGGATACGTATGGACCTAGTTTTAGTCTTCAGCATGTAAAGAGCCAGTTTTTCCAGCACCATTTATTAAAGAGGTTATCATTCTTCCAGTGAATTTGTTTGTCCCCTTCATCAAAGATAAGATACCTGAGTGTGTTTGTAGTTGTGGCTGCATCTTCTAATCTGTTCCATTGATCCTCAAGTCTTTTCATTTGCCAGTACCATGCTGCTTTTATTACAGTAGCTTTTTAGTATAATTTCAAGCCAAGGATTGTGATGCCTTTTGCCTTTCTTTTGTTACATGATTGCTTTTGTTAATAGGAAAAGTATGAAAACCATGACTGATTAATATAGGAAAGATAGAATGCATGAAATACATTCAAATAGATATCCAGAAAATTAGAAATTCCATTGAAAGCCAGCAAAATTGCTTGAATGAAATTAAAAATAGGCTTTCAGACCTTGAAGATAGGATTATGGCTACCAATCATGAAAGAAAGCTCTCTTAAAAATAACAAAGGATTAGGAAATAACAATTCACAGCTGCAAGACATTGGAAAGAAAAATAATATCAGACTAATTGGTCTTACATGATTTCATATTACTATATGAAAAAGCAGGCATCAACACAAATGATATAAAAAGCATATTTCCAAAAGTAATACCAGAAAATTTCCCAAGGAGTGGAAAAATTCAATAAGTGAGGCATATAGAATTCCAATTGGCCATAACCAAAATAAATCTACACTCAGACGTAATAATCACGATCCCAGAAATTCAGCACAAGAACAGAATATTAAAAACTGTTAGAGAAAAGAAACAGATCATCTATAAAGGAAAGTACATCAGAGTCACAGCAGAATTATCAACAGAAACCCTCAAGTCAAGAAGAGCTTGGAGTGAGCTATTTCAAGTCTGAAAAAATTAACCTCCAATCCAAATTGATGCACCCTGCAAAACTATCTTTCAAAATTAATGGAGAAATAAGATACCTCCACGACAAAGAACAACTAAAGAAATGAATGACCACCAAACCAACCCTGAAATGAGTACTGAAAGATACTCCAGACAGAGATAGAATTGACTACAATTCCAAGAATTACAATTCCAAGAACAAGAAAGAAACCATTAGACAGGGTAAGCAACTAAACAGAGGGGAAAAATAAGGAACCAAATGCAGGAAAATACCATGCCAAAGATAAGACAATACATATCAGTTATAACCATCAGTGTAAATGGTCTCAACTCACTGATCAAAAGAAACAGACTGGCAGAATGGATCAAGAAACAAGACCCAACAATATGCTGTATAAAGAAACACACTTAATGCAAAAGGAAATTCATAGACTGAAAGTCAAAAGATGGAAAAACTACCCTCCATGCAACAGGAACCCAGAAAAAAAAAACCAGGGGTAGCTATTCCATTTGTAGACAATGTGAACATCAAAAAAGAATGATCAAAAGAGATAAAGAAGGTCACTACATACTTGTTGGGGGAAATCTCAAGAGAAAGAGATTACAATCATAAAAATATATACTCCAAATATGGGAGCATCCAATTATATAAGACAAATATTAATAGGGATGAAAAATGAAATAAGCAATAACACAATTATAACAGGGGACCTTAATGCCCCATTGTCACTGAGTTATAGATCAACTAAACAAAAAAAATCAGCAAAGAAATGTCAGAAATGAGACAAAACTGTGAACAAATGGACCTAGTAGATGTTCACAGAGTGTTCCATGTAATAACATCAGAATACACATTCTTTTCAGTTGCACACGGGATGTCCTCTAACATAGAACATATACTAGCCTTTAGAACATGCTTAAGTAAATGCAAATGAATTGAAATTATCCCATGCATATTATCTGACCATAGTGCAATGAAACTGGAAATGAATGGAAAATGAAACTGCAAAAAGTCCATAAATACATGGAAATTAAATAGTACCTTCCTGAATAACCAATGGGTCACAGATGAAGTTAAAGAAGAAATTAAATTATAGCTACAATAAAACAAAAATGCACATACAACATCCTGGGATCTGTGGAGGTAGTGAAAGCAATTATAAGAGGGAAATTTATAGCAGTGAATTCTCACAGCAGGAAAATAGAATAAGCACAAATAAACAAACTCATGTTGCACCTCAAGCTTCTTGAGAAAAGAAGAGCAAGTCAAGTCCAAAGTCCACAGAAGGGAGGAAATTAGAAAGATCAGAGCAGAAGTTAACAGAGTTGAGACTATTAAAACAATACAAAGAATTAATGAGTCAACTGGTTGGTCCCTTGAAAGGACAAATAAAATTGATAAACCCCTAGCCAACCTTGTCAAAAAAAGGGAAAGACTCAAATTCATGCAGTGAAAAATGAAAAAGGTGAAATTATTACAGATCCTGTGGAAATTCAGAAGATCATCCATACCTATTTTGAAAATCTTTACTCTCATAGGATGAAAAATGCAGAAGTAATGGACAGATTCCTAGATACATATAAATTACCAAAGCTGAATCAAGAAGATACAAAAATCCTGAGTGACCCAGTATTAGTTAATAAAATAGACATATAATTAAAAACTTACCAACAAAGAAAAAGCCCGGGTCCTCATGGGTTCATGGCTGAATTCTATAAGAAATTTATAGAAGACTTAATGCTAATACTCCTCAAACTCTTTAATGAAATTATAGGGAAGCAATACTCCCTAACTCATTCCTAGAGGCAAGTATTACCAAGACCCAACCAAAAAAGAGAACTATAGGCCAATTTCCTTAGCAGACAGAATGCAGCAAATCATCAAGAAAATTATACACTATGACCATGTGTGACTTATCCAACAAATATAGGAATAGTTCAATATACACAAATCAATAAATGTTTTAGACCACATCAACAGAACCAAAGACAAAAATCACATGATGATCACATGATCATCTCAACAGATGCACAAAAAGCTTTTGATAATGTCCAATACTCAGTCATGATAAAAACAGTACAGAAAATCAGAAGAGATGGTCTTTACCTCAATCTGATAAAAGCCATCTATGACAAAGAACCAACATCATATAAATGGACAAATACTAAAAGCTGTCACTCTAAAATCAAGGAAAGGATGTGGGTTTCCACTATCACCACTCCTATTCAGTATAGTTCTGGAAACATTAGCCAGATTAATTATACAAGAGAGAGAGAAATAAAAAGAATAAGGATAGGAAAGGAAGAAGTTAAATTATCCTTATTCACAGATGACATGATGCTCTACATTGTGACCCAAAACTCCACCAAAAGACTTGTAGATTTAATGAGCAAATTCAGTAGCTTAGCTGGATACAAAATCAACACTCAAAAAACAATAGCATTCCTGTACATAAACAACAAACATAGAGAGAAATTAGGGAAAGAAAATCCTTAACAATAGCATATAAAAATGAAATACTTAGGAATCAATCTAATAAAGGAAGTAAAGCAACTGTACATGGAAAATTATAGTGCTCTGAAGAAGGAGATAGAAGATATCAGAAAATGAAAAGATACCCCTTGTTCATGGATAGGAAGAACCACCATAGTGAAAATGGCCATATTCCCAAAATTGTTATATAGATTTAAAGCAATCCCAATGAAAATACCATTAACATACCTTAGAACTACAGAAAATATTCCTAAAATTCATTTGGAAACAGAAGAGACCTAGAATAGCAAAAGCAATCCTGGGCAACAAAGGCAAGGTAGGAGGCATCACAATCCCTGACTGTAAATTATATGACAAAGCTACTGTGATAAAATCATCATGTTACTGTAAAAAAAAACATACCTGAGGATCAGTGGACCAGATTAGAAGATGCAGACACAGCTACAAACACATTCAGCCACCTTATCTTATTTTCTGATTGGAAAACTTTTATTTTAAAGAGAATAAAAAATAGAAAACATTAGAAACAATACAAATTTCAGAAAACAAGATGATAGGCATTCAACAGTTGTTGTTATATTGCATATTGTTGTCTTAAAAGTAGTTGTTTAGATTAGCTGCTAAGAGCATGTAAAATTGATCAAAAAATTAAGCATTAGTTGTTCCTTTCAAAAAATCAATAGAAATTAGTAGTACAATTATCTTAGCTATCTTTTTCTTTCCTGGGATCTCATCTTATTGAAAAGTTTTTGTACATGAAAAGAAATCACCAACAGAGTGAAAAGACAGCCAATGGGAAAAATTTTTAGCCAATTATCCCTCAGACAAAGGACTCCTATCCAGAACATATAAAGAACTGAAAAAAATAAGGCCCCCAAAATTCAAAGACCCAATGCAAAAATGGGCCTCTGAGATGAACACACACTTCCCAGATGAAGAAATAAAAATGGCTAACAAAGCTATGGAAAAATCTCTCATTCAAGAGATTGAAATTAAAACAACATTGAAATCCATCTCTCTCCAGAAATAATGGGTATCATTAAGAAATCAACCAATAACAAATACTGGAGGGGCTATAGGGAAAAATAACATTTCTCAATTGCTGGTAGGAGGGTAGACTGCCTGTTAAAACAACATTTTAGGAGGAGGGTATTTAACATTTAGGTAGGAGGGTAGACTGGTAGGAGGGTGCAACAACTTTGAAAATCAGTATGGAGATTCCTCAAAAGCTAGGAGTAGAGGTCCCATTCAACCCTGCTATTCTCTTTCTGGGTATCTTCCCAGAAAAATTAAAAACATCATTCCACAGTGATATATGTGCATCCATGTTTATAGCAGCACAATTTTAATAGCTAAGTCTTGGAAATAACTCAAATACCCATCAACTGAGGCATGGATAAAAATGATGTGGTCTTTTTATGCAATGACTTCTACTCAGATATAAAGTAGGATAAACTTGAGACTTTTATAGGTAAATGGATGCAACTTGAGACAATAATTATAAGTGAAATAAATCAGATTCACATGTATAAACATCATATTGTCTCCCTGGTGTGAGAAATTGAGAGTAAATATGGTCTAGAATGTACAATAGATATTGAAAAATGAGAAATAATTGCTTAAAAGAAAAAAGGAACTAGGAGGGGGGAAAGGGGAGAAAAATGCAAGGTAACTATACTATTAGTGTTTCTTGGTTCACTGAAAAGGAAGGTCCATGCTAATATGGATTGGAGGATTTTTTATGCCCACATCTTACACTCTGAGTAACTACTTTGAAGATGACAATATGTAATGTATTGCTATTTTTCTTCTATTATTTTGTTATGAAATTCTGTTTTGCCTTTTTTCAATAATATAAAAAAAATTTAAAGGAGAGTAAAAACTAGTAACTAAATATTTTATGGTCTCCAAACATATAAAATTATTTACATGACAATATCTTAACTAAGAAGTAGTGATAGTACATGGAATATATTCTTTAATAAAGTAATGATATTCATGTCCACATCATTACCCATCTGCATTGAAGGATTGGCCTCCACCAACAAAGGCAAGGTAATTTGGAAACAACTGAGTTGACACTGAGTGTGGATTAGTAGGAGTGTTTATCTGGCTAAAATACATAAAGCATTTTAAAATTGGATGCCTGTACCTGGTAATCTGAGCAACTACTTTGAAGATAACAGTATGCAATATAATAACTATTATTAGTTTCCTATCATGGTGTTTTGAAATTTTATATCATTTTATTGGCTTTTTTTGTTTGGTCTCTTTAAAATAAAAAAAAAGCAGAAAAATCAAATGGTTACACAGATATTGTATCAGTTAGGGTTTTACTAGAGAAACAGATATAACACAAGATATAGAAATGTATAAGAAATTACAAGATTGGCCTATAATGGTCAGCCACAGAGTTGGATGAGGAAGTGTGCAGAGGGTGTCTGCATGCTGAAGACTGAAGAATTCAGTCCAAGGTCTGGAGCTCACCGCAGTGTTCCATGCAATTCTGTATCAGGAGGCCGGTGGGTCTGCAGTGGAAGGCTGATGAGTCTACACTGGAAAGCTGAAGGATCCAAAGTGGAAGACAAAGAGTCCGCACTACAAGTCAGGAGACGACGTCCAAGCTGAAGGCAAAGACTGGAGCTCCTCTGAGGAATGGAGCCCCTCTGTCTTCCCTCGCTTACCTTTTATATCATCTAGGTGAATAGCCACCCTAGGCTCCTCTACACCCTATGGGTTGAATTGCTGAGCCAATTTAGTTAAGCTTCTAAACCTCTCAAGTTGACACAATCAATCACCACAGATACATAACTGTACTAATTGAGTTCTTCCAAATGAATGTTATAGAAGTTTTGCTTAATGTTTTCTTTGAAAGTAGAGGTGGTGAAGATACATATTTGTTACCCAGAGATTGTTTTGTCACACATAGGACACTGGCGATGTCAATTGTGGTACTCACATCTGAGAGAGAGTAGATGCTCAGAGGAATTAACTGGTGTTTGTGAGAGAGTAGGATTGGGATCTAGCAGGGAAATGTCCGAGATCCTGCTAAACATTTTATCATGTGTAGTACAACCACTCACAACGTAGCCTAACCTAGACATTAGAATTGTTTCTTTATAACTTGACTCCCAATTTAACAGCTGTTTATTAGCTTCTTCTTTTAAAGTTTTTGTGTACTTTCCTTTTGTTTTAATTTAGTTTGAGTTTTAGTTATTTTTGAAATTTTAAACTTTTGAAGGTATTTTTAGGGGCTGGGGATTTAGCTCAGCAGCACAGGGCCTGCCTGGCAAGCACGAGGTCGTGAGTTCGATTCCCGGTACTGGAAAAAAACAAAACAAAACAAAACCCAAAGATATTTTTAAAAGTAATAGTACTTGGTATATGGGTATGGGTATGAAAAATGGGAACTCATTATAATTTTTATTGTAAATTGGCACAGCTATGAGAATGTGGATAGAGAGCTTTAGAGTATACAGAGCTTTGACTCAGACTCACCTGGTTTTAGAATTAAAACTTCACTTTTTGAATCAATTGAGCATCTCTCTCCAGTCTGAATTGGTTACTGTCTTAGACTCATATGTCTTGGGAAATCTTTTGATGGCTTTTATAGATGGAACTCATTGTTCCCTGATGTTACAGTTTGGGATTTACAAGGGGAAACAGTTTAATATAGGACACAAAATCTATAGAATTATTTTGTAACAGTCACCCAAAGAGTCCTATACAAAAGAGTGCAGAGACCAAAGAATCCAGCTGAGGGCCTGGATCCCATGGTAACATCCTGCATGAGTCCAGCTGAAGGTTGGACTAGAGCCCATAACAATGCCCTCCACGAGCCCAGCTGGAGGCCTAGAGCCCACGACAATGCCTCATGCAGGCCTGTTTCATGGATCTGTGCTGGGAAGGCCCAAAGGTCAGTGATGGAAGCTAGGAAGTCTGTGGCAGTGTGATGAAGGATCTGTGCTAGCAGCCTGAGGAATCTGCACCGGAGCCAAGTGACACTCAAAGTAAGAACCAGAGCTCCCCCAAAAGAACCACAGCCACCCTCAGCAACAGCAAGGTCCTGAGCTCCTCTGATGATAACAGCTGAGCTCCTATAAGGAAAGCCAGTGCAACAAGCTTCTCCAGGAGACTGAGCAGCACACCACCTTCCTCTCCAGAGCCAGGAAGCTATGCTCAAAGTAAGGACCAGAGCTTCCCTAAAATGAACCGCAGCCACTCCCAGTGACAGCAAGGTCCAGAGCTGCTTTGATGATAACAGCCGAATTCATCAGGAAAGCCAGCATGACAAGGTCCTCCAAGAGAACCATCCACAGACCAGGAAAACCGAAGACCTAACAGCTCCTTACAGCTTCTACAGCTTCCCTAACAGCTTCTCTTCTTCTTCTCCAGTTCTGCCTCTTATGCTGCTGGTGACAATTCTCAGGTGGGCACCAGCACCACACTGGTTCAGTTCAGCTGGGTGTTACAAATTGAACATCAGTTGTCAATCCACCACACCTGAATAATTTTATTTCTTTTGTTTTTCCTTGGTGATGTATCTTCTGGTATCTTCTTAAAAATGGTGGTAAATTTTCTGATTTCTTGCTTGTCCAGAAAGTCCTTACAATAACTTACTAATTGATGATGACAGTTTTCTTTTTGGTCCTTGTAACCATTCTGACAAGCTCTTTCTGTCCTTTTAGTTGGTGAACTTTCCAGTTGATATTCTGTATACTTTGAGTTTTGCAGGTGTTACCATCATTTCTCTGAAAATTTCCAACCTCTATTCTCTCTGAAACCTTTTTTTTTTTTTTGAAATTTTATTGCTTGAGTATGTGGTTTCCTATATTGGGTCTCTTATGTTTCTATGTTTGATCAGTTTGCATCTTTTATCTCCTACAAAACTTCCTTAATGTTATTTTGCAACACTTTTATGGAAATTTTTACTTTTGTAAATGCCCTGAATTTCTGATATTTATTCTTAATCTTTTCTTACACCATGATATCTATGTAATTCTTTCTATGGAGGCACAACTGTTCTAATTAGAGATGTTTTGATTTCTTGAGTCATCTTTTCTCTTGCTTATCCTAGATTTTCTCATAAACTCCTGGGCTTTCTCAAATGAATGATTGTACTTTTTGTCTCTTCATTTTCCAAAGAGTGGGGCTCACAAAGCCTATACGTTGATGAGACATTTAAATTTGTGAGCTTTGCTTTGGCTTGATTAGGTGAGGTGCTGGTATGAGGAGGACTTCTACATGACAGAATAGAAATGTTTGTCCTCTCAGATTATTTATGAGAACAAAAAGTGTAACTACTATACTCTTCATAAAAAGAGTAGACCAGCAATGCTATCTTTACTTTACTCTCCTCCTTGGGAATGACCCATAATAACGTCCAAGAAAGGCATGTAATCCTTGATTCAAAATACTTACCATTAATCAAAGTACTATGTTTAGCCCTCTTTTGGGACCAAATCGCTAGCATAGTTGAGTGAGAGTCATAGATTTCTACAGGCTCATAGGCTTCCTGAGCTACCCAATGCTTGAAACACTCTGAATCCTCACTTAACCTGTGGACTCACTATAGTTGGCACTTTTTACTCCTCCCTTCCAGTTTTCGGAAGAAGAGAACTTGTCTTTAATGGGGAGGACTTGAGAACGTTAATATGATATGATGAATAATTCTTAAGAGTATCAGAGAAGGAAAGTTTGAAAATAATAGAGTAATATGTTGCATAGATACAAAAGAACAGTAGATGATGTTGGTATTTAACTTCATGGAGAAATGATTTGTTTTTGTGAATTAGGAAGAAAAAGGACTTATGTGATAATGGGAGTTTTCCTGGTCATTATAAATTTACTCAAGTGCTTCAAATTTTCTTGATAATAGAGGTGAACAGTGCATCACTGGCTTTCACTGAAAATGTCAGCCACTAGTAAGGCATTGGTCTTTGGTACTCAGGTAGGAAAGCAGGCTGCCTATAGAGGACATAAATACCAGCTATAGGACTAAAATCAGTAGATAAGTAAGCAAAGGGGTTAGACAAAAACTCCCCAAACATAATATGAGAAAATTGATTGGTTTTATAATTTTGTTGTGTCCAAAATAACTATGGTTTAAGAGTTGTGTTTGGAATTTGGGGATTCAGGATGGAAACACAACAGAAGTTACATTCATTTGTCTTTTGGGTCAGATAGAGCTTTGATCCAGTACCCTGGATAGCTCCCAGAGATGCCAAACTCTGAAATCTAATTTTATCGGGGTCCACCACTGGTTCCTCTAAGATGATGGAGTTCTTCAAAAGTGCTCTATGAAGGTACCTAGAGGTAGGTTATCATTTTCCTTTTACCTCTGTGCTTTTGCTTTTATCATCAAATTTCAAAGGCCAGACCTTTGGGATTGACTCTAGACTTGATAGAGTAGCTTCTCTCCAAATAATTTAGCACACTTCCTGGGGAAGACAAGGAGGATATTCTCCAAATCATAGGATGATGTCTTTCTGCACGTTTTTCTTGTTTTTTAGTTAAGAATATAAAAAAATTGGCTTATGGAGTATGGAATCAACCTTATTTCAAACTAAAGAAAGGTTAATTAAAGTTAGACATTTATTTTCATATCTTTGGGAGAAATATCTAGTAATTGAAAAGGTTTGGGGAAACAGGTTCTCATTTGTAGTAGAGGTAGTGAATTTCAATTAGTGGAAGGTAATCTGGAAATTTGTGTGTGTATGCTTACTTTTTAAATCAGTTAATCTACTTATAGTACTTCAGATTGTGAAACTACTCAGAAAAAAATGTATAAAGAAACATAGATATGGGGAATAATTACAGGTTTATTTTATCTCAAAAATTTAAATTATCCCCCAAAAGATTATTAGTTAAAAATTATGGCACATTCAAAACACATCAAATTATTAATATACAGTATTCAGATAGATAGATAGATAGATAGATAGAGATACTTAGGACATAAAAAACCATTCTTAATGCGTTTTAAAACATAACATTTAGGGCATTATTTGATGTTCTTACCCATATCTGTTTCATCCACACTATTCATCAAGTCACTGGGGATTTGAGAAACAGTTTTCTTATACTCAGTCCACTGAGCACTCATCTTCACCATTAAGAAAGAGGTAAGACTTTTGTCATTATTGTCTTCCCACTCAACTCCTCCAGGAGAGGGTACCGAATTGCAATATCACCCTCTTGTTCCATTTTTGATTGCTTTATCCTAAAAGCTATTTCTTTATATTCAGAGAATTTTCTGCGCTTAGGTGAAATAGCAAAATCCCCACCCAGTCAATTTTATATTTCATTTACAGCTTTTTCTCTCTATTTCCTCTGAATACAGACTTAGTATCTACTGTATGTTGCAGCTGTATTATAATCTACAAAGCAAATCGGGATGGTTGTTCCAGAAAGCCCTTACCTGATCCTCCAGTGAGTTACCAAGACTGTCACTGCATTGCATTGCACAGTGGACTGGAAGGGACTGTAACACTCACCTGAGGAAGCATGGCCCATGCTGCAGCCCTGTGGTGATGTTTTCCAGTAGATAGGGTGGCAGTGCCTCTGTAGTCACTTGTGGAGCTTGTGCTCTGTCTGCCCAGTGGCATAGCACTGAGGGTGACAATGGGGACCAAATACCACTGTACTCCTTTAGCCGGGGGTTTGCAGAGGATCTCTGCCAGCAAATAGGCCCTCTGTGAGGCCCTCTATGAGCCAGGGGCAGTCTTGAAAGCAAGAAGATGTCTGAGCATCCTCTAGTTTGTTGGCAGGGGTACTGAGGGATTTCCAATGAAGACCAGTGGAGACATGGAGCAGTTGGTAAAGCTGCCTTGCAGGAGACTGCTCCAGGGGAGCAGAGCCTGAGTGTCCCAGGAGAAACAACTCCAAGAATCAGAGAAGTGAAGAGGCATGAGCTGAGACATCTTGTGCAGCTACAGCGCCACTGGCTTCCTAGGAGTAGGGTAAGTTGCTCATTGCTTAGAACAGGGCTGTGGATGCTTATGTAGTTTAACAGGGGGCCCATTGGGGAGCTCGCTGTTGCCTTTAATTATTACCATTAGTCCAAGAATATCTCTAGGTCATGCGTGATGGAGTCAGTAAGGAGGGAAGTGAGAACCCTTCCATACCTGTGGATCAAGCACGGTGACTCTTTTTTGTCATTCTCTAGTTCTACATCTTTTAGCTAAGGAGAATATTACCCAGGATACCCCAAGGGCAAGAAAGGAGATGGATAGCATTGTCCATTACTCTTTCGTAATGTTTTAATGGCCAACACGAATCATATCTGTAATGACAAATCTGCACAATTGCCCAGCCCTTGGGTTCCACAGAGAACTTTGTTGATTAGCCTCAAGTGAAAGACAAAACAGTGATACTGATAATTTATCATATTATTTTGTCTGAATCCAATGCTTAGTTATTACCCACAACAAACTATTAAGAAAGGCCTTTGGCTGTAGGGAGGTGAATTTGGGAAATTATGACTAAAGTTTTATTTAATTACTTTGATTCCTATAGGATAAGTAAATTACTTCTTTTTTCCCTTCACTATTCTCGCTGTTAAACTATGACGGCAACAGAAAATAAAATTCACATGAAACATTTTAACATGAAATAAGAAAATCATAGGAAGACCTAAAATCTGAGTATCCTGGGACACTAGATTGGAACTGGAAGCACGCCTTCATTTTGTCCTTTATTTTGTGCCAAACTTAAATAGGGCAAACTAAGTTATAAACAAAAATCAGACATAAATTATTAGTATCCAGATGGTTAAAAGCATGGTTTGTAGGATTCAAGCTACACTATAAATAAGAGGAATCTTCATGCTATATGCTAGAATTTTATGATTGCTGGACCCTCATTTTTAAGAGGCAATAATGTCATATAATATATATACTCCCTTTACTTTTCTAGCTGTCATATGATAGTTCATGTGTTGGGGGTGGGGAGGAGAATTTTAAATAAGGCATGGAAAGTTCAGGATAAGTAGTTTTAACTTGAGCTTTCTGGAAGTTGATGAAAAAGTCAACTTGAATAGAAAATGTAAACATGTAAAATTTAAGTTTGTTCATTGTTATTGCTTGAGGGTGCTCTTATTATATCTGGCTAAGATTAAAATAACTGTGAGAGGAAAGGAAGTAGGAGTATACTTTTGATCTTAATATAAGGATGGAAAAAAGAAGAAAAAGCTATGTTCCTAGACTGCCCATAATAGGCAAAATATAAAATGTCATTAGTCTTTTCTGGAAGATAATCTTACTAAGCTTATTTATCTGATTTTTCTTTGCTAGTTGACTTTTACATGCTATTTCTTGTTTCTATCTTATGTAAGACCTATGTTTTGACTATAAAATACCTTAAATCAGATTCTTCAATATACAATCTGCAGATATGAAGGTTCATATCATTGTGTGGTCAAGTTACATGAGAATAGTTGATTTAATCATGCTATGATGTACCATTTCCTATCTGATCTTTTGCTAAAAATATTTTTCTTCGGAACATCCATGATGTATGGCCACTATCTATTAAACTATAAGAAATTATATTTTGAAATGTATAGATTTTAAAGGGAATTTATCAGTTCCATATTGGGGAAAATTCTTCAGCCAAATGGTAAGGATAGGGTTGAATTTTGATTTTAGGGACTTTCTAATCCAGCATAACACCACAAGTGGTTTATCCCACTGGGTTTCATTAAATGATGCTTTCATCTACTAAACCTTTTTTTTGTTTTAAAAATGAAAGATCAAACACATTCACAAACAGACATCCATTTACAAAATAGCACAAGAACAATATAATTAACACCGAATTACAGATAATGTGACAGGAAATTAACAATTGTTGTTGTATTTCATATTGGTATCTTCAAAATGGTTACTCAGGAAAACAAATATAGACATGTAAGATTGATCAAATAATTAATCATTAACTGTTCCTTTCAATAAAGCAACAGAAGTCCGAAGTACAACTATGTTAGCTATCCTATGTATACATACATAATTTTCCCGTTCTTTCTTTTCTCTTTTCCTTCATCCCAGTTGCTCTTTACTTTTGAGCAGTTTCCTTTCATTTCACAATATTTATCATACCTCATAATTTTTATTCACTCTTTTGGGTTCTTACACTAGTGAGACAATATGGCGTTTACACATGCAGGTCTGATTTATTACACTTATGTGTATGGCCTCTAGTTGTGACCATTTACCTATAAAAGCCTCCAGTTCATTTTTCTTTATAGCTGAGTAATATTCCATTTTATAAAAATACCACAACTTTTTTATCCATTCCTCAGCTGATGGGCATTTGGGTGGCTTCCACTATTTAGCTATTACAAATTGTGCTGCTAGGCCCGGGGATATAGCTGAGTGGCATAAGCGCCTGCCTGGCAAGCGCAAGGTCAAGTTCGATTCCCGGTACCAAAAAAAAAAAACCTCAAAAACAAAACAAAACAAAACAAATTGAGCTGCTGTGAACGTGGGTGCACATATATCACTGTGATATGACATTTTTAGATCTTCTGGGAAATCTTACATGCATTCTGCAGATTATAGAAACAAGTAAGATACTTTCTCCATAATCAGAACGTTCATCATCTGAGGATGGCGAGTACATAATGAAGAAGAAAATGCTGCTGCTGGTGAAGATGAGACAGAAAGAGGAAGTGGAAGAGAGAGAAGGACAGAAGGACAGCAAGGAGATCTGATAGGCGCTCACCATATGCCAGTCCCCTAGTTCAATACTTCATGTGCACTTCTTCTCTTTCCTCCCCTGGAGGTAAATTCTCTTTTTCCCATTTTCAGAAGAAACTGAAGTTCCAAAAGTTAAGTAACTTATTTAGGGTTGCAAACTTGGCAGTCTGACTTCACAGCTCAGGCTGAAATTCGTGCTCTATCTCAGCATGACAGAGAGCATAGAGACCGCAGGGTTAGAATCCTTGGCAATCACACCTAATTGCCAGCAGATTTGAGAGGTTTAGTGTCTGTTTCAAAATTCTATTCTTGTTGTGTCTGGTAGCGCTACTTGGTTTATTGTAGAATCTACCTGTACCTTTTAAGTAATAATAATATTACAATCACGTTCATTTTTAGAGCATTGGGGAAATTGAGTTAAAACAAGAAAGTTAAAAATGATTCACATTTTCGGCAGTTGTCTTATTTTTCCTTCAGTTTAACAAGGTGGAAATCTTTACTTGTGCATGGTCCTCAACTGGAAGCCTTTTTTCTGTCACTGTACTTTCTAGATTTTCATGAAGGTTGTAGTTTTGGACCCATCATGTGCTAAAATTTATTAAGCAAAAAACCTGACTCTTGGTGCTGAAAGCTATACTGGGACAGCCAAATAGGTCCTTGAATGTCCTCATCATGCCAATAAACCCAGCCAGAAAAAGGTTTTCAACAGTTGCATATGTGACTAGTATTATAAGAAGACACCCACACAGAGGGGCTAGGTGTAGGGAAAGATCAGACTTTCAAGGCTCAGGAGGGGACTGTGTTTTTTCTGTTAAACTCCACCTGCAGTCTAAGCAAGGGGGGCTGGTGCTATTGCACCGCATGATTCCTTTATGTATTGTGTGGGATCTGATAAATTTTTCAGGATCCCATCCAGCTGTGCTCTCATCACATTGATTTAATGGTCCTTAAGAGAAACCATAAAAGTGCTTTCTGGTTAGTGGGACCCAGCTGTTTCTCATGGTATTGCATAAGACAGCAATCTCAGTTAGCTATAGATTAATGATATTAAAAATTCAGCTTTTTATACCAAAAAAGAGCAAGTATGTGATTTGTTAAATTAGGTTGTTGAATTGAAAGGGAAAGATCTAAATAGATTATCTGATTTGTTCCAAATAAACTAACTGGGGCCCCCAAATAAACACTGAGTTGTATCAGAATATTATACTACATGCGTGCGTGTGTGTGCACGTGTGCATGTCTGCACGTGTGTGTGTGTGTGCATGTGTGAGTGCGTGTGTGTATGTGTTCCCAAGGGGTGATGTGAAGGCCAGCGGCTATAGAGAAGGCTCTATTTTCATTACCAGGCAACTGTGCAAAAGACCAGCAAAATTATTTGACGTTTGCTAGCTCTCTGATGAAGTTAGGAGCGCTGAAAGCTGGTGCAAGATGAATAACTGTGTAGATTTACGGTGGCATTTGCGTTATCTGGATCTTTTGGTTTTCTGAAAGCAGAAGAGTGATGGGTTGTACTACCAGGCAATCTGTGAACTATTAAGTCAGAGGATGGAACAAGCTGTCTTAAAAAAGCTTCTTCTAAGAAGCAGAACAGACACAAAGTACTTGGAGCATTTGCGTGTTAAGCAGTGAAGCGGTCTGGATCTGGTTGAATGTTTTCTCATCCCTTTTAAGCAGTGAGGGATGTGGGTACAGGAAGAGTTAGAGTGTTAATGTTAAAACCATGATTTTAATACTGAACCAAGTTGTAGCTCCTAAACTGAAGGAGTGAGCTCACTGAAACTAGAAGTCTTCTGGAAATAAGTGGCTGGAGAATTAACAATTGTTAATTGACTAATTTTTGATGATCACAGTCTTACCTTTATTTAAATAAGATCACAGGCAATTGATCTGTTGTTCATCATTACAGGATCGCAAAACCCTGACCTACTGCAAATTTGATACACTTGTAGTTTCTAACCACTTTGACCTTGTCAGTGAAAAGGATTTTGCTAAGCAAAGAACAATATTTTCAGAAGGAGCTCCTTCAAACCATTTAGAAACATCCACTTAAAGATGGAGCTGACATACATATTCTTATTGACTCATTCATGCGTGCTGTGGTTTGGATGTGTCTCTCAAAGTTTCAGGGATTTGAAACTTGACTCTCAAATTCACATGTTGATGTGATGAAGGCGAGGCCCATGGGAGACAGTTAGGGTTAGATGTGGCCGGGAGGCCACATGGTGAGGTTAGTGGCTTGATGGAAACAGGAAGACAAACCTGGGCTGCTGTCTCCCCAGCTCTCCTCCTGCGGTATGCTAGGACACAGAGCAAAGATCTCTCCTGATGCCATCAGCCGCTGGAGCCAGAGCCATGAGCTTCTCCACCTGCAGAACTGTAAGAAGTAGATTTTTAAATTTACACATTATCCAGCCTGTGGTATTCTGTTACAGCAACAGAAAACAGACTAAGACCATGTGGCTTCCAATAATAACACTTTTATAGCTTATTTCAAACTTCATTGTGTTTAAAACATGTGAAAATTGTGTATTTCCAGTGCAAGATTCTTTTCCTCACCAATTTAAACACTAAAGATAGATACCATAGTTCTTTGTTTCCTAAAAATGGTTTGTAGCTTAAGTTAATTAATTGTCTTAAGGTAATACTTGCTGAATATCTATGGGACATCCAGGAAGGAAACTCATGGAACTATTCTCCAGATGGTGAGAAAGTGACATGTCTGTATAAAACTAGGAAATTATTCAAGGTCACATATATCCTGTAATGCTTTTCTCTGGGTAAATGGATGGAGGCATCAAGGTCCTTAGCAGACACCTACACAAAGAACTACAGCAAGATAAACACTATTAATAGGGGTCTTTTAAGGTAAGCATTTCAATCTCTGCTTTTGATTAAGTGTCATGTAGACTACTTCCTCTCTACCGAATAACATTAACTTGAAAAATCAAAGACTTAGTGGTGTAAGTAGGCAACAATAACTAACATATTAACTTTGCCAGGTACTTTTTGTGGGAAATACTAAGCCATGTCCATATTTGCTATTATTACAATTCTAGCCAGCACTGTAAAGGCAGAGTAGCATTGCTTTGTCATGTTATGCAAGTGGTGAGATTACGACAACCAACAACTTTCTTATCCTGGATTCAGAGTAGAAGGCTGAATGCAAACCAGAGTGCCTAAGCTGCATTGCTTCTGGTAGCAAAAGAAAAACTCAACTCTTTTGGCAATGAGCAGAACAGAAAGATGTCAGGTTGATGTAAGGCAGGCTTTTATTTCACTTCACAATGAAACTTTAATGTTCCTTGCAAGTTTGACACACAAGAATTCATTACAGTTGTCTCATGAATGATGAGTTTTGAAAAAGAGTGTTTGTGCTACATGTTTTCATGCTATTTCAGGAAATGCATTACAAGAGGCAAAGAACCAACAGCATGAATCATGCTGGAGACTAATTTAGAAGTAGAAGCGGTTCGGCACAAGCTTAGTTTTGTTTGTTTCTTTAGTTCAAAGGTAGAATAGGCTGTGTCGTGCAGAGTGTGAAGGGAAGGGTGCTGTTCTTTCTCCTTTGCCCACCTGGGGAAATGGACCATTTTGAAATTTTTCTAATGATTATTTCTTTACAGTCTTACAAAAAATAGAGAAGATTACTGAGTGGGAAAAAGCCATAAATCCGATCCCACAAATACAACTACAGTTTGCGTATTGATGTGTTTCCTCCCAATATAATCCATATATATATTAATCCATATATATAATCCATATATATATTATAAAATGCAGACTGGTGAAACCACTGTGGAAATCAGTTTGGAGATTCCTCAGAAAACTAGGTCTAGAGGTCCCATTCAACCCAGCTATCCCCCTGCTGGGTATCTTCCCAGAAGATCTAAAAACATCATATCACAGCAATATATGTGCACCTACGTTCATAGCAGCACAATTTGTAATTGCTAAAATGTGGAAGCAACCCAAACGTCCATCCACTGAGGATTGGATGAGAAAATTATGGTACTTTTATATAATGGAATATTATTCAGCTATAAAGAAAGATAAACTCGAGGGTTTTATAGGTAAATGGTCACAACTAGAGGCCATACTCATAAGTGAAATAAACCAGACCTGCGTGTGTAAGCACCACATTGTTTCACTAGTATAAAACCTGAAAGAGTTAATTTAAACTAGGAGGTATGATAGACATTGTGAAATGATAGGAAAACACTCAAGGGTAAAGGGCAACTGGGATGTGGGAAAAGAGAAGGGAAAGAAGAAGAAATTTTGTATGTATGTGTATACAGGATAGTTAACATAGTTGTTCTACTGTCTTCTATTTCTATGCTGAAAGAAACTGTCAATGAGTCCTTGATGAATCAATATTGCATGTCTCTATTTGTTTTCATGAGAAACCACTTTGAAGATATCAATATGTAATACAACAAGCATTGTTAATTTCCTACCACTTTGTTTGTAACTCTATTGTCTGTACTGTTCTTTTGTTATTTTGTAAAAGGTTGTCTGTCTGTTAATGTTTTCCTCCTTTTATTTTTAAAATAAAAAAATAAAATGTAATGTGCTCATGATAGTAGAAGATCAATATAGAAACATATATAATCATGATCAGTGCCAGATTAGTTTATCACTTATGACTATGATCCTAGCATTTTTATATGAAGAAGAGATGTTTATAGGTTCTTTGCAACATTATTAGCCACAGAGTAATACCCTAGAATCTCACATTTTTCAGTTAGCAGGTCTTTTAATGGGTTGCATTCTTGAACTATTTCAGAAGTCCTGGAGAAGTGTTATATTTTCTGATATTTACTCTGGTTGTCACCTGTAACTTTAGTGCTCTGGACACTTTAAGATGCTGCTCATGCATTGCTGTGTCTTGTCACCTTGCAAGGTATCCAACCTGCATTGCACCTGTTCTATCTGCTCCACTTTAGCAATGAGCATAGCTACATTTCCTAAAGAGGCAATGCCAGGCAATGGAAAGGTAATCATGTTTTATCAAAATGTTGGGGTTATCAGATAATATAATGTAAGAAGGAGAGAAAAATTAGAACTATTTAAAAGGCTACTTAGTGTTCTATCAATGAGAGCAATCTAAGGTTTCCTATGTGCCTATTGCTGAGCATTAAGTTGTTTCAAACTTTCACTTTAAAAAGTATTTCTTAGTTTGTAGAACTTTCACAAACCATGAGCTAAATAAACCCTTTCTTCTTTAATTTTGGGTATCAGATATTTTGTCCCAGCAATGAGAGAAAAGTAACTAAGACAACACTGGAGATGGATCACTGAATAAAACAGATAAATATTTCTGTGTTAGCATAGCTTATATTCTGTTGGGGTGATTATCAAGGATTTCATAAAATCTTTTGAGTGGGGGGGCATTTGTAAAATTTATTGCAATGTCAGAGATTTATTGCAATGTCAGACATTTATTGTAATGTCAGAGATTTCTTGGCCATGAGAATTATCCTGTACAGGATGGATGATTTATCCTTGAAAATGTCCAAACAGAAAGAAAAGCTGCTTGACCACTTATCAACAAAGATATTAAAACTTCTCCAAGTTGAAAGGGATCTCATGGGTTGTAAAGGGAGTTAACTAGGTAAACTTCTAAAATCTTATTAAACCCTGGAATTCCGTCTCACTATGCAGCAAGCAATATCATGGAGGCTGAAACAGTAATAATGTATCTTGTATGAATATATTTGTGTTTGAATGTATGCATCTACCCTGATTATGAACTATTTATCAGCATGGATTATGTAATAATCACCTTTGTGTCTCACATATCTGGATAAATGAAATAAATAAATGAAGAAATGCCAAAAAAAAATTTCTTAGTTATGGTGCAAGAATTGTTATTTTATATACTATTTCCATGCTAGAAAACATTATTGGCTCTTGAAATCTATTGGAACATTTTGTGGAAAAGTGCTGTAGAAAGGATTTCTAGATTCATTTACTTTAATAGTCAGTGATAGTTTGTATTTTTTATTTCCACTTGAGTTAATTTGATAAATTATACTTTTCTAGGAACTTGATCTTTTCATCCAAGTTTTCAAATTTACTGCCATAATTTGTTTGGACTATTATATTACCTTGCTTCATATCGTTAATTATGACTTCTCATTTTTTACTTCTGATATTTGTGTGTGTGTGCATGTGAGTGTGCATGTGTGTGCAAGTGCATTGTTTTGCTCCTCCTGATAGATATTCCCAGAATTGTGGTAACTTTAACCATGAAAAATTTATTATTTTATCCTTATATCTTATCAACATTTGCTTCTATAATTATAGCAATATATATTACAACTACTTATTATGTTATATAAGTAGCATTGTATATAATGTATTATACTGTATATAATGTAATGAATTATATACATTGTATACAGTTACTTATTATGTTATATAAGTAGTATATAGTGGTCAATTATGCATTGCATAGTATATATTATACTAATATTTGAAATAACAAATACAGCTTGTGTCCTATTACATGCTAAACTTTTAAAAACAATTCTTGGGCCAGGGATATAGCTCAGTGGCACAACGCCTGCTTCGCAAGCATAAGGTCAGGAGTTTGATTCCTGGTAGCAAAAAAAAGGGAAATTCTTACAGTCTTAAAAACAGTATGTTTTACAGCTGTTGGGGGTATTATTTTAAGCATATTTCTAATAATTCAAATTATGTGTTTCTTTATTGACCTTTTTGGCTGCTAGAGAATATATTGAAATCTTGTAACGTGATAGTAAAAGTATATTTTCTTTATTTTTAAAAAATGTATTTTAAGATGCTATTAAGTGAAGAAAAGTATAGAATCTTTTAAGTTTTTCAATCTATAAATTGAAACAATCAGCAAGCACTGACTGTCCTTATCATCAGTAATAATTTTTAACAGCAAACCCTGGAAACATATTGACACAGTTCAGTTAATTTTGTTTTGGTTATTGTTTTTTTCCTACAGTACTGTATCTCTTGTTGAGAAATGTCTCTTGCCCCTGGTGCACCCCTCCTTTTTTTATATTAAGGTAACTCTATTTGACTTCTAATTTATCCTGTCTGACATTATAGGTTGTCTTAAATTTGTGGATTTATTTCAAATTCGAATTGGACGTATGTTGGATCTTCACATTCTAAGCCCAAATCTTTTAATCACCCTATCATATTTCCCACAATTGTTTCTCTAAACTGTGTTTCTGATATTTTCTTCAGACCTATTTTCTAGTTAACAAGTTCTGTGTCTGTCTGTGTCTGTCTGTCTGTCTGTCTGTCTATCTCTCCCTGTTTGTCTCTGGCTGTGTCATGTGGTTTGGGGATGGGTGCCTGGCCAGGCACTCTTTTGGAAAGGTTATTCTCTTTCTCTTTTGCCTACTTGGTGACTCTGTACACAGTCTTCATCCCTGCCCACTTTACCCTAAACTTAAAATCTTACACAGCCGTGGTACAGTTATATAACCTACAAATTAACGCTGATCTAACACCATTAATATCTGTAGATGTTCTTTAAATTTTACTTCTTTTCTCACTTGTGTCATTCGTTTGTCATAATGTCTTACTCTTTTCTTCTGTGGAGGTCCCTCAGTCTTTGTCTTTCGTGATTTTGACCACCTTAAAGACTATCCATCAAGCATTCTTTTAGTATGTGATTCAGTCCAAGCTCACTGTATTCTTACAAGCTAGAATTATACACATTTGCGCCGGGATATCATTGAATGATACTGCGTCCTTCTAAAGTCCATCTGAACAGGGTGCAGAAAGATTGATGTTAACTTTGACCACTCAGTAGTATATGGACTCCTACAAGTTTCTCCAGTGTAAGTTAACTATTTTTCTTTTTTACAGTTAATCAGTGTGCAGTGGAGACCTGTTACTGGTAGTTTAGGGCAAGAGCCCTGGCTCTGGGCGTCCCAACAGATTATATTCAGCCACTCATCCCGAATTGCCAACCACTGCAGGAGCAGCAATGAAGGGTAGGAAATGAGTCATGGTGAGCAAGGTGGGAAGAACAGACAAAGAGGTTTAATATCTGTCATCAGGGGCTAACAGAAACAATACAATTTTATAAAAAAGGGGATGAGGCCAGGCTTGGGGGTTTCCATAGCTGGAGGGCTGGTCATCCTGGGTAAGCTGTGGTCTGCTTGGTCTATCCCTCAGGACTTATTGTGCTACAGAGACGCTTTTCTGCATTGAAGGGGCAATCTGGTTCCCCTGATATGATTGCTCCTGCTAGGGGGATGATCTCATCATGAGCTTTTCTGTCTGCAAGACTCTGATTTTCCTGGAATTCAAGGTGGCTACAGATTTAAGACAATGATCAGAGACTTCTAGGTGCCACTCCAGGGATATGCAACAGGATGATTTAAAAGCTGGCAACTAAGTGTCCCTTCAGATTGTGAAAATACTGGGTTGTGAAAATACTGTTATCTTAGTGTCTTTTGTCTTGAAGAGGGATAACATGCTTGTAAATTCAAGACAAATAAACTTTGCATTGCAAGTTTTTAGGCATCACTCCTTAGTGATTAATATGCTTATGTGCAGAAATGCACAGAGATCTGACTTTAAGTTTTAAGGTAATAAAGAAAAAGATAGAAAACAAAGGCAGAGATATAAGCTTTGTCCTACAATGGTTACCCAATTGGTAACACTGTTATAAAAAAATTTTAAGATCATATTTAAAAAATAATCTGAGATCATGCAAAGACTAATTGTTACTTTTGTATCTAACTTCACCATCCTCAGTCATAACTGCTTACAGCACTTTTTAATTATATTAATTATCTAATGGTGATTTTTAACTTCCATTATTCCTTGCAGATTGATTGGAATTCCAGTGCAAATAGCTACCCCTACTAATTTATTTACTTATGTATTTGTTCATTGACATATCATAATGTACTCTTACATATTTATTTTACTTTATAAGCTTTAGTCCTCAGTATTATTTGTTTTGATGGGGAAATTCTACTCATTTTTTTTTACTATCAGTAATTCCTTCAAGTTGGCACGGTTGTCTTTTAACATGTTTCCCTTCTTCCTTTCTCCTTCCTTCCTTCCTTTCTTCCTTCCTTCCTTCCTTTCTTCTTCTTTCCCCCCTCCCCTCTCCCTTCCTCCTTCTCCCATCTTTCTTTCTTTCTCTTTTTTATTTTAGTTTCCTTTACAACAGCTTGTTTCAATCTCATCTTGCGTTTTCTCTGCCCCAGACCCAAAATCAACTACAGTGGTACCTCAGTTCAGGAGCTTAATTCTTCCTACAATTTTGTATAAGATGGCTGCATTTGTGTTCATGTGCAGAAGATAGCCTTGGTCGTGTTGCTCACTAGCTTGTAAAGGGAAGCAAAATATTGCCTGATGCTTCTCTTCATGAGCTTTCTGCTCTTTGTGAGCAGAAGCGTTTGTGAACCGAAGTAGTACTGTATTTCTCCAAGGAGCCCTTGTTTCTTTTATTGGAGAATAACATGTAGAGATCAAGATTGGGAAGTAGCTTCATGTTTCTTGGAATCTTATATAAAGGAATTTTTTGAGGCCTGGATTAAAAGCAGGCTCCTCCAGAGTTGGAATGTTTGTTTTTGTTAAACACCAGAGACTCTACCAGCATCTAGTTACTATCAACTCAACTATTGCCTTCAGTTTTGACTGTACTCATGTAGTTCAGATTCAGGGTACACATCTAGGGAAAAGTTAGATTGTTATTGGTAATTCTTAGGGGCACAATTCAGTAAAGAAAATTATCTTCTAATTATAGGGTAGGCTCTGATTATTTTCTGATTTAACCTACCTTGAAGATGCACCTTTTGGTTTATCTAGCCTTCCGTTAAAATCCTTAATTTGTCCAAAAACCTGAAACTTTTCTTCCGTTCCTCAATCCCTAGGAAGATGTGATAACTGAATTGGAAGCCAATAGCTCTGATAAATTCCCTTCAGAAATCAGACAGGTTCAGTGTATACCTTTACTCTCTGTGTTCCTGATTTCATATCACTTACAACCTTTGTGTATGCTTAGATTCATTCCTTATCATCAATATATTTAGAAAGCTATTTCATATATGTATTCTAGCATTTTAGGTGTTAGTGGATGATTGTTTACATTACCTAACCCTCCATGTTCTAGAAATTGAACATGCATATTTTATATTTCATTAATTTTTAATTAATTCTGTAGAATATCTTCCTGAGAGAGGAATTATATGATTTAAGAATACTTCGAGGCTTTGTACAAACATTATCATAATTATTTTTATTTTAAAAATTGCTCTAAAGATTAATGCAACATTTTCATGCCACCATCAATGGATGACCAAAAAATGGTTCTGATGCATGCAAAGAGCCATGGTATCCTCTTGGAGCCCAGAAGAAGGAGTGGATCCTGAGCCTCCATGTGTGAGTGTCCATCTCCACAAGTAGCAAGCTTTTCAGGAACAGCAAGAGAATGGGATAAAGTGAAGACAGCTAGTCAACAAGGATGACTAATAGGTACAATGAAAGGAGAAGTGTATCTGCCAGGATCTGGTCAAATAAACTCTCCAGTCAGAAAGCTGACAACCCCGGGGTCCTCTGTGTTGTGGGTGATTGATGGCAGCAGGAAATGTGACACTACAACAAAGCAGACACTGACCTGTTGTCTTCCATGGATGCTTTGTGCCAGTCTCTGTCAGCTCTGTGGAGTTTGTATTGTGTCCCAATTGTTTCCCCCATGTCTCATCTGTCTTCTCGTTTTTCATAGCTGCGTTATTTCAAGTGAGCTAATACAGAGTCATCTTTCTATTGTTGTCACTAAGGTCTTTGCTAAATCATTTTCACAATTCTCACTTTCTTTAATGCCTGCAATTTAAAACAATATTTTTTGATACATTTACAGTTTCTCTTAATAAAGCTTAGAACAAATTCTCAGTGAGTTACAGTAGGAAGACAAAATTGGTGAATTCCAAAAGCATCTTATTACAAGTGTTTGATGCAGCCCCTTAGGGAATAACTGCTAAGGTTACACTTACTGGTCATTGCTTATCAGTGACTGTTGTGTATGTCTCAAGAAAGAAGAACCCTGACAAGAAGGTGCAAAAGGAAATTGAAAAATGAGGGTTTTTTTATCACTGAACTTTCACTACACTCATAATTCACGAAGACTCATGCCGTAGAGAGCAGAGTAGCAAAACCATTTTAAATTTACAGTTATTCTTAGTGATTTTTAAAATTTCAGTAGTTTTTGTAAAGTGAACAAAATATGTTTAAAACTCAAACAAAACAAAAAATTGAAGCAAAAGATCACTTGTACTCTGAGAGACTTAGTTGGTTTCTCCTCTTCTTTTCCAATAACCTATGTCAAAGAGAAAAGCTTATTTTCCTGCTATTTTTCCAAAGAAAGTTCAGTCCCTCCTATTTGCAAAAGAGGAATTTACTTCATATCTTCATGAAAAAAGTTAACTTTACCTTGTTTCTAAATATAACAATTATAACAGATTTATAACATTTATGAGTAGTTCTGCAGTTTTGTGTTGTTGTCTTAGTCTGTTTTGTGTTGCTATAACAAAACGCCTGAGGCTGAATACTTAATAAAGAGATTTGGAGGCTGCAAGCCCAGTATGGAGGCCCCTCATTCTGTCAGCCTCCATTGAGGTGATTCTGTCTGTATCACAACCTGGCAGAGAAGTGGAAAGGGAGATGCCCACAGGCAAAAGGGAGAGGGAAACGGGTAGTCCTGCTTTATAGTGACTATGAGAGATAACTAGTCCTGGCAGAACTATACTGTTCCTTTCTGAGAGTGAAGCCCACATGATCTAATCTTCTCTTAAAAGCCCTACCATATCAACACCCTTACTCTGGGAAACAAGATTTGGAGGACACATCCAAAACATAGATGTCATAGAAGCACCAAAACAAATCTTGAATAGGGAAAAACACTAAAGAGTGCTGGAAAGTCAGAGATGATATGACATTTTATGAAAAGATGCTGATAATATGCAAGATATGAAAGAAATAAAGGGAGAACAAGGTAATGAAGGTGTTGAATGATGAGACATTTCCCTCCTTACATGTTAGGAAAGGAAGGCAAAAAGACACAGAAATGAAAGAACAAAGAAATGATTGAGAATATTATATATTGAGGTTACATCCAATAATGTTAAACTGAATTTATAGACAACTTATTGCATAAATTTAATCATGAATTGCCATGCCATTATGTCTAAATGATCTATAAATTTTACCTTACCATATGGAATACCCTGGTTGAGGCCTGGTGTAAGAAGTAAGTGACATCATACGTGTCCTCCAAGACTGCAAATGTAGACATTACCTAATATTAAAAAATAATATAGTATTGATGTGAAATGTGAGTTATAGTAAATAACAGCATAAGTCAGAAGCAGGGGAAATGTTTGGGGCCAAAATGATGAGGACAGTTTTGATAAAAGAAAAGAAACATTAGGAGATATATACAAGATTAGAAGAGAAGGGGCTGGGGATTTAGCTCAGCGGCAAAGTGCCTGCCTGGCAAGCACAAGGTCATGAGTTCGGTTCCCGGTACCAGAGAAAAACCAAAACCAAAAAAAAAAAAAAAAATTAGAAAAGAGAGGAGGCAGCGTGCTACAAGGGGAATAGAATGTTTTGTTTTCCTTTTCTGCTGGGATGTAGGTACGGTGGCTGTAACTGTTTTAGCCATCTTAAAAATAAAAGAATGGCTGAAATATTGTTAGTCTTGAGGCTGAGCTTAAGAGCTCTCTACCTCTTTTTGTTCTGCTAGAAAAATAACCTATTTTTAAGCCAAAATTACTTGGGCCACTGATGGAATCAAATGTAAGTAAATTGATCTTTTTCTCTTCTTTCCTAGTTCTATTAGAAGGTAATCCTTTTATTTCACTCCCATTGATTTGGAAATCCTACACTGGTTTTTGATTCAAAAATTGTTATTTTTAAGAAACAAGTTGCTTAAAATTGTTAAAGGTTTGCATTTCTCTAATGGTCAGCTGTGTCAAGATTCTATCTTTCCCTCAGAAGAAGGTCCATCGTCAACAAATCAAATAATGACAAATGCTAGTGAGGCTGTAGGCAAAAAGGACCCTTCTACACAATTGGTGGGAATGTAAGCTAACACAAGCACTTTGGAAATCTGTACGGAGATTACTTAAAAAATTAGAAGTTCCACTTGGCCTAGCTATTTGCTGTCTCAGTTTCTTCCTGTCAAAGTTGAAGACAGCACACAACAGTGATATATGCATACTCATGTTTATAACAGCACAATTCATAATAGCTAAATCTTGGAAGTGGTGTGTATACCCATCAGTGGATGAATGGTTAAAGAAAATGTACTGAAATGCAATGGGGTACAACTCTGCTATAAAGAAAGATAAACTTGAGTGGTCTGTAAGGAAATGGATGCACCTTGAGACCATGATATTAAGTGGAAAAAAAAAAAAACAGGCACACAAGCTTAATTATCCATGGTTTCTCTCATATGAGAAACCCAAAGTGTAAATAAAGAGCAAAATAAAAGATAGATAATAAGAAGTAAAGAGTTAGATCTTTCACAAAGGGGAAGGGGATCAAGAGATGGAGGAAGAGGGAGGGGGCAGAGAAAAGGGGATAAGAAAAGGAATTGGGATGTGCTATGTGTGCATACCTAGTCCACATAAGAAATGAAAACTTTATGTACTGAAAACAAGTACAAAAAAATGAAGGGGATCAACAGTAGATGGAGGAGAGATGGAGGTAGGGAAAAGGGATGAAAAAGAGGAATTAAGATATGTCACATCCATGTACTAACCCCAGACAAGAAATGTAAACATTGCATACTACAAACATGCACTAATACAGACTGTTAAAAATAAGTGGTATCTTTTGCTTTCAGTCATACTCAAGTTTCTGCTTAGAATTCTTTCATTTCACTTGAACAAGATTGCCTCTAGCATTTCTTCTGAATCAAGTTTAGTAACTAACTACTCATACTTTTATTGGAGAATTTCTTTTTTCACTTTTGAAGAACTGTTTTATGGAGTATAGCACTCTTGGTTAGTGTAATAGTCACTCTCCTATTGTGGGACATAAATCTGACACCTGCAGTTTAAGGAGGAGATGATAATTCTGACTCACCCTTTTGGTGGAGTCAGTCCACAGTTAGCTGGCTCCAATGCAGAAATGGCATCATGGAAGGGTACGGCAGAGAAGAGCTGCTCAATCCATGGTGACCAGGAAACAGAGAGAGAAAGTAGGATCTACGAACAAGAATACACCCTTCTAAGTCATGCCTGAGGTGACTTAGCTCCAGCCAGGCCCAACTTATTTTCTTGATTTCTTTCAGGAAACTTTCTGCAGTTCTTCGCTAATCTCTGAGCTTCATGGTCATTATTTTGAAATATTTATCAGGCAATTCACAGGCCCCTACTTCTTTAGGGTTGTTTCCTGAGGATTAATTTTGTTTCTTTACTTGTGTCATCTATCTCTGATTCTCCATGTTCCTAATAACTTTGTATTGCTCTTTGAGCAACTAAAAGAACTGCATCTTTTCTTAGTCTTTATAAACTGGTTTTAAGAAGGAGATACCTTAACCAATTAGCCTGGTTAGAGATTCTAAGAGCCTCTCAAACCTTCATGCAGGTGTTGTCTTTCCACTCCTCTCCTTCCTTTTTGGGGAAAAGCACTTTTCCTCGTTCTCAAGAAGTTGTGCAGGCTGAGGTGCCCTTCCCACTCCCTTTCCCTGAGGCAGTGCACTAAAATTCTGAGGTGTTGGGTGGATGCTTCACTTCTCTCCTTGCATCCTGGGGGCAGGCCTTTTCCCTGCCTCAGAGCTGTGCCAGCTGCAGTAAGATATCCCCCCATTTTCATTGTTCTCAGTTGCCTTCAGACATCTGAGTTATAGTTACCAGCATTTGGGCCCCGAAGAAATTCTATTCAAATTCTTGGTGTCATGAACAAAGAACTGGACAAGACACAGAAAAGGCAGCAAAGATTTTCATTTACTGAAGACAGAAAAGAAATATGCTCTGCAGAGTGAGATTGGGCTGGCGAAAGGCTCACAGTGGCTACCAGGATAATGGTGGGGATCTTTCTCTAGATTGCTTCTCCCTCAGGTACACAAGGCATTTGGTGTGGTTGTCTACCAGAAATTTCTTGCCTGGTGCCAGACTTGAGCTGTCCTAAAGAAGACTAACTTGGTTTCACGCCATATGCAAATGAAGAATTGAAATCAACACTTTTCTGATTCATCCTGTGTATAGGAAGTGAGAGTCATCCAGGATTCTGAGGTCTGCAAGTGTCCTGGGTCTCATGATAGTGACAGACTTCATGTGTGTGCTTGACTGACATGCAGCCCTAATCTCCCACCTCCTTGTTGCAGTTCCATCAGTGTTCCTTCTGGGGAGAGAGAAACAGGCTTCTTTTCCTCGAGGAAGAAACTGTAGCCTAAGGCAGTTTCTCTAGGTGCTGAGACGAGCATGGGTGGGAGATACGCTCAGGGGCCAAAGTGAAATTGCTCTCTTCCTTATTTTCATGAAGCTGTTCTTAGTTTGGGGACTGTTCAGGTATTAATGCCTCTCAAATGGATTCTGGACACCTCAGAACATTTTTTGGTCCACATGTAGTTGTTAGGTCATTGTGTCTGTTGGGTGACAAAGGCAGGGAGTTCCTTTTCTACCATCTTGATGCCATTTCCACTCACATCCTTTTTGGTGGGACTTTTTTTTTCAATCTTTGTATAGCTAGTCTTTATCCAAGCAATTTTTACTTTAGATCAGTAACTTCTCAAAATAAAAATTGGGTCATGTGTATCATTTTATTTAGGTGCTCCACATTGGTGGAAGTTATGCCCAAGTGAAGAATGGATAAAAAAGATGTCTTTTTATACAATGGAGTACTACTCAGCCATCAATAAGAATAAACTTGAGACGGTTACAGGTAAATGGATGCAACCTGAGACCATACTCCTAAGTGAAATAAATCAGTCTCGTGTGTAAACATTGTACTGTCTACTTGCTGTGAGAAACTGAAAGAGTAAATAAAGTCTAAAATGTACAATAGATATTGTGAAATGGGGAGAAATTGCTCAAAAGGAACTTAGATGGGTTAAAGGGGAATGGACAGTAGGAAAAAGGGAAAAATGCAAGTCAGTAGTACTATTAGCATCTCTTAGTTCATTAAAAAGGAAGGTTTGTGCCAATATCAGTTGGAGAAATTTTTATGCCCGTATCTTGTACCCTGAGCAATTACTTTAAAGATAACAATGTGTAATGTATTAACTATTCTTCTTCTTCTACTGTTTTGCTATGAAATTTTGTTTTACCTTTTTTCCATAAAATAAAAAATAAAAAAATAAATAAAAGTATAATTTTAAGTGATGCCCCCCCCAGGCTGAATAACAGAATTTTAAATATACATTAATTATAAATTAGCATTAGTGTAGGAGATTAAATACGAATTATCTTCAAAAGAATATAATTTAAAGCAACTTGAGTATCAGACCTGTTCCTTAAGTGATTAAATTAATTGTTCTCAAAGTTGGGAACTACTAAGCCCTGAGAATATGTTTTTATTGCCCTGAGGAATTCTTACTCTTCAGTTTGAGAAGCACTGTCTTATATGTTGACTTCTATGAAAGCGTTCTCATAAAAATCCTTTACAAAATGTTATACAGCTGGACCTGGCTGAATTTTATTATTTTAGGAGTTTAAAACAGCTATTGTTAGAGATAATGATGTTTGTGTTCAACTTAATGGTAATTGTATGCAAATTTTAGAATTTGCCATGGGCTTACTATTTGTGGTAAACTGGGGGGAGTAGTTCCATTTCCTTTTTCTTTTCAGGAAAACTGCCAGTGTCAGGATCTGCTGGCTGCCTCAGAATTGCAGCTGTGGTTGTCTTCTCAAATTACTAGGAAATTAAAGCAAGTTTTCAGCAAACTTAAAAATTATTACACAGCAAAGACTTTTTACTCAGAAACACAGTTAATAAATGAGGACAGTTGGAGGAAAAGATGGAGTGAAAATATGAGAAGAATCAGAAAACTGTTAAATTAACTTTAAATTAACTAACCAGTTTTATAAAAGCCATGAAGGGAAGGGGAAAAAATTCTATGCTTGAAATTTCTCTTCCAAGAAGAATTTGTCCACTCTTCTTTTTCAAAAAATTTAATCTCTTCGTAGATGATTGTTTATTCTTACATATGAATTAAGTTTGAGGTAAGTTTTCAAGCCAAGTAAAAATGAATACATAATGTCTCTAATAAGTTACTTTAGTGTGAACAGAAATCAACAGATCATAAGATGGAAATGCAGATGAAGCTATTACTCTGCAGAGACATTAATCGAGATTGCCAGTATAAAATGAGATAATGGATAGAGAAATAGGTAAATGTTTAAAAACAATAATAAATTCTGCAATCTCACTTCTGTTACTGTCCATGAAAATGAATGTGTGTGAGTTCTTACCAGAGGAAGATTTCCTTATATGAGGCCTGTTAAAGTTTGCATGGTACCAATTGTCTTTTTTTGAATTTTCTTTATATACATAAAATTAAGTACTCTAGAAAACTCATTTCAAGTAGAGATTTTAAATGTTTTATGAAGATTTCATGATTCATGATACAAAATTCTCTCAAGTTAAATGAATCACAATATGCACCTATGATTAGTATTCTGAGACTGTTCATTATGAAATTACAGTAGCAGTCATTTTAGGCTTAGCCTTAAAAGTTAATTTAACAATTTAAAAAACTACCTTAAGAAATAAGACATTTCTCTCCATATTATGGATTAGGTTTTCTTATTCTTCATCCCTCGGATATACTTTCCTAGGACTTGGCACAGTTAAACTTTAATATCATTCTTCCTACTATTAATCCTTCCAAGTTTTAATACTTAATGCTGACATTTTTCACAAATTTTCCTGGACCTGTTGGTTACTTAATACCATTGAAAAATCATAGCCAGTTTTTGGAAAGTAAATCAGACTCCAGTTTCTTAATATGAAATTGTCAGTTATGATTAGTCTTCATATTTTTTTCAGGAAAAAATTTACTTATTTTATAGATGGGCAGTTTTTAAAAAAACACAGAAGATTTGGTTGGTTACACACATAAAATAATTATTTTTCCAAATTTGTAAAATGTGCACAGTTTCTAATATTCATTGAGTAATTTTCCAGGAAGTTATGCAAAAATAGCTTTTCTTTTAAATCATACATATGGTAGATGTTCAAAATATATGAATTGTGCTTATGTTAGACTGAGAATAGCAAAATAAATATAAAGCTAAATCTTTTCTGGAAAAACCTTGATACTGAAATTTGATCCTATGGTGTTCCACAACATATTAACTGTGTGGATTAACTTATTATATCATTTTACCTATACTCTTTTTAAATAAACAATAATTAGACTTGCATATAGACTATAAAAATAATTTAATTACTTTAAAATTAATATTTTTCTTCATTTAAATATATTTGTATCCTATAGAATAACTACATAACACATTTTGGTAAATGCTCTGTAACTCTGACTGAAACTCAAACATCCTAAATTCACCCTCTAACTTCTTTAATACTGCTTTTAAGTTTATGATATCTTTTGCTAAGTTATTGAATTAAAAGCTTTCAAAATTCTTGTATAACAGGACTCTCTTATCTATGAGGATATTAATAAGTCTAAAATTACCTTGATAAAGAGCCTAAAAATAAAAGCAGTATCATAATGATTTGGCAAGTCAAAATGTTGTTTAATTTGAATATTTGTGAGGAATGCATGAAAAGAAATATAGACTTTATCTAAGAAAGAGTCTCAAATGTACTGTAAATGTTGAAAAGAATAAGAAATTTTACTTGGGTTTAAAAGTTTTAAATGCCTTGCAAAACTGCCATCAGGAAGTCCATTTTTTCATAAATGGTACAATGGACATCCTCTAAATTAACATTAACTATGGAGATAAATAATCTAATAAGTTATAGCAAAGCAATTTGTGCTTGATTATACCATGATTCCTTGACTTTCCTCAGTACAAGAATGATCATAATGAATAATTTTTAGGACTAATTGTATAAAAATGGTAATATTCATAGTGTTACCCTAGAGGACTGCTTATCAAAATTTGGTTTGTTCAGAAAACAACAGTGGTGCCATTGAAACTAAAGCAAGACTGAGCCACGGCCTTGAGCCAGCAGATGTCAGAGATCTGAGCTCCAGCACTGTAGACAGCACATCAGTGCAGGCGAGTGGAAAGTGAAACCCGCAATTAATGCTGGCCTCGTGCTTGATCGATGGGACTGGAAAATTCAAAATGCTGAAATAAATCAGTGGAATAGGAGTGAGGGAAATGAAAAAGAAAAAGAGACATGGAGAAAGCCTTTGGGGGAGATGAACAGGCTGGACACAAGTAACTTTCTTCTATTAAACTTTCCCTCAGACCTCAGGAATTCTGAAAAAAGAGAGAAAACCATTGGACTAAACCATCCATTTCTGATAATGTAACAGTTTTAACATATAAATATTATATTTTTATGAATCAGACACACACGCTGTTGTGGATTGACAACTGGTGGTCAACTTATAACCCCCAGCTGAACTGAGTAAGCGTGGTGCTGGGTGTGGGAGACCCACCTGGGGACTGTTGCCAGCAGCATAAAAGGCAGAGCTGGAGAAGAAGAAGAGAGGCTGTTGGGAGCAGAGAAAGGCTGTTGGGAGCTGCTAGACGCTGTAAGTAGCTGCTGGTTCTTTTGGAGGAGCTCGTCATGCTGGCTTTCCTGATGAAGTTGGCCATTTTCATCCTCTGAGGAGCTCAGGACCTTGTTGGCATGGAAAATAGCTTTGGTTCACTTTGGGGGAGCTCTGGTCCTGACTTTGAGCATCGCTTCTTGGCTCCGGAGGGGAAGATGGTGGACTACCAGTCTCCCAGAGAATCTTGCTGCATTGGCTTTCCCGATGGGAACTCAGCCATCTTGATCATTGGAAGAGCTCGGGACCTCTCTGTTGCTGAGGATGGCTGTTACCTTTCCGGGGAGCTCTGGTTCTTCTGAGCATCATTTCCTGGCTCCAGTGGGGATCCCTTAGCCTGCTAGCACAGATCTTTCATCCTGCTGGCACAGACTTTCTAGATTCCACCACTGACCTTTGGGCCTTCCCAGTGCAGATCTGTGAAACAGGCCTGCATGAGATACTGTGATAAGCTCTGGGCCTCCATTTGGGTTCACGGGAGGCATTGTTATGAGCTCTAGGTCTTTAACTGGACTCATCTAGGACATTATCGCAGGATCCAGGCCCTCAGCTGGATGCCTGGTCTATAGTCTGTGAACAGATTTCCTGCACTCTTTTGTGTATCATTCTTTGGGTGACTATTTTAAATAATCTCATAAAATATGTGTCCTGAATTATATTGTTTCTCCTTGCAAAATATCCCCCAAACCAACACACAAGCCTGAATATCACATGGTTTCCCTTATATGAGAAACACAAAATATAAAAAAAGAGCCAAACAAAAAATAGATCTTAAGAAGTAGGGAGTTATCTTTCTCAAATGAGAGCCAGATCAAGAAATGGAGCCAGGAGGAGGTGAGGGAGGGAGAGCGGACGAGAAAAGGAATTAAGATGTGTTGCGCACATGTGCCAACTTCACAGGTGTGAAGGAGAAATGTCATATTATGCACTGCAAGCAAGGATTAATAAAAAATAAAAACTGAATATGTATACACACACACTCAATGGTAAAAATGTTACATTTTTGCATATTTCAACATAACCTAAAGCACCTAATTTAGGGTCTGCCTTTTGGTGAAGGTTCATCACAAGGCAACTCCTTTCATTTTCTCATATAGTGCAGTATGCAGTTATTTTCAGCCTTCCTATATCAGTATTCTTCAGTTCAGCAGAGCTTCAGGGACTAAAAGTTCTGCTGTAAAAGGAATAGGAAAGGAACTTCCAGTAGACAAGAACAGGAAAGTTAAAAAAAATCCTGGTATTTAACAAATGTTTATTGAATCTTTTACAAATGTCAGAGGGGACAGATCAGACATACTTAGAAGGCTGGCGGAGCAGCCATTAAGGAAAATGAATAATTTCTGAAACCTAAGCTTTGTTTTTAAACATCACGTGACAGCTGCAGTCCAGTCTAGAATCTGTCTCCCATTTGTTTTTCTGTCGATTCTCTGTACTCAGTGTCTTTGAGGAATAGATCCTTTCCATGGATGTGCATAGGCATGCTTAAAGCACCTCTATGATTTCTAGCACTTCTAGATTCCAATTTGTGCAACTTCATGGCCAAATTTGACATGCACGAGAGCCCTTTCTAGAAGCTAGGAATGGATGAGGTTTGAGAAGCATAAATTCTGGACACATAGTAATTAGACTAATCATAGAACAGGTAGAACTGAAGGTGATCTTCAAAAGATGGATAGACTGGGATACAAAAGGTAGAGAGAGTCCAAATCAAGAAAGGGAACAGTAGGAATTGGGTTGGCTCATAGCACAAAGTTAGCCAGAATCAGGGAAGGATGCATTAGCATAGTATGATAAGGCAACACTAGTTCGTGCATACGACTTTGCCCGCTTTATATTTATCTTGGATTTGCCTTGATGTCCAGATTACATTTGTGCTCATTTTTGTACTTACATGTAAGCTTCTACTAAAAACTATTCTTAAAACAAAGGATACTTGCTCTTATTCACACTGTAAACCAAGAATAAGTGCCATCTCTCTTTGATAACTATATGCTGGGTGGCAAAGCTGTAAAAGTGGAAATAATTATTAAAAAAGAGAAATTTGAAATATAGTATTATGCTCAAAACCACGGTTTGCATTAGATTTTTTTCTCTATTTCTTTGGAATTCTTCCTTTGTCTGTAGCATATTGTTCAATAAAACTCTGATTTTTAATCATTTTGGATTGGTTTGAGTAGACTAGTGACTTTAGCATTGTTTAAAAAGCCTAGCATATATTTATTTTCCTTTAAGAATATTAGAATACTGTGTATTTGTAATCCTTTCAAGCTCCAAGATGTCTTTCTACTTTCATACTTTATAAGATTTTGTCATTTCCTTTGTATGAGATAGCAACGTTAACAGAATATATGTATATATATACATATGTATATGAATGTATGTATATATTTGATTTTGCACAAAGTTTTTTCATTGATTTAGAACCTGCCATGACCAATAACTCTAGAAAGCCTTTCTCATTCCTGCATGCTTTACTCAAGGAATCATTACCATAGCGTTAAAGTTGGGGACAAAAACTGGAATTGAAAGGAATGTGGATTGTTGTGGCTTTGGTTCACGTAGTAATAACAGCGGTGTAGTAGTCACAGAGGCCCTCTTCTGACATACTGTGTAGGAAAAGGAGGTGAGGAAATTAAAAATGGAAGGAAATGTGAGAAATTGCTTTGAGAAAATAGAAGCTAAAGGAATAGGAAGAGCGAAAGGAAAGGTAGAATCGAGACTTACAATGAGGAAGATGTGCTGGTGGGCTCCACCATCATGAAGAGCTGGGCTGGGGTTTAGGCAACACCATAAAAGCCTGACTGTAATCCGATAATCTTCACCACCTCGCTCAATCCTTGTGTGCACGTAGCTCCCTCTGTTGGACTGGTGTTGTTTACACACAAGTGATACTTGTTCTGGAAGCCACAGCCAGACAAAAGTGCCTTCTGATATTTTACGTCCAAAAGACAGCAAAATGATCTCTTCTTAGTGTTTCTACATATGTAGTAATGTTCTAAGCAGTGAGAACCAAGACAAATTTTTCACACAATTTAAGACTTTTCCTCCAGGCCTTTATTCTAGTAGAGAAGCTTAAGTATTTCCTATCTTTACCGCACCAACTCCCTCACACCAAGCATTCAGAATTGTAACCACATTAAGGGAGAAGTTTGGAAAACTTCCTATTAGAAAGCAGTCACAATAATTTTCAGTAACCACTGGACCTCTTGCAACTCTGATTTTAATAACACAGCCCCTCTTCCCAAGTCGGTGAAAGGTACACATTTTTCTAACAGTTATGTTTGAAGATAATCCGCGAGGACTAGGAATTTCAGAGGTTTGGAAAATTTTGGAGCAGCCATAATTAAAGATCTATAATATGTTCATCTGTAAATTGTTCTTAATGTGAGATGTGTAAGGATGGGGGTTTTATCCATTAATATTTTATTACACAGCACATTGCATTTCTTAAATTGGAATATGGGTTTTGAAAGACTGTGGAGATTGGAACTGACACAATCGTAAGATTTCTGGGATGCCTTAAAATTTGAATGTACGTTGGTATCTCCTATGTTGTATAGAGTAGAATAAACTGATAGATTTGCCCTATAGCTTTTTGAAGGTTCCTGTGTTTATCTTATTGGTAATGACAGTGGTCTATTCAAAACTGTCTTTTCCTTGACCTTCGTTACAGAATCATGTAGTTTCAAATCCCTATCCTTGGGAATCCTCAAGAGCTGTGTTGTGTGTCTCTCCGTCTGTCTCTGGGTAGGAAGGAGCGGGTAATCTAAAGATGATGCAGGTAGGGAGAGTGATGGAAAGCAATGCTTAGGAAGTTTTATAGAATTTTGGTGCTATTATCTTCTTTTGTAACATTTGTCTTGAAACATAAGTGCTTGTCAAAATGGAAGATTTACATGGCGTTCATTGCCTACTTGTTATAGTATTGTAAAACTACCAGCAAAAAAACCTCTCAAGCTATGATTAGTAAGTAGTATTTACCATAGAAAACCTAAGAGAATGTCATGGAATGCAACATGAAAGAAGTTGAGTTAGGTCTAAAAAGATTTTGTAACGAGGGATTATTGTGCTTTTTTCAAATGCCAAGGATGTTCCTATTGTGAATGCTTTTCTCTGGGGTCGCGTGATTCTTTGGTTAAGTGGGAATTTATGTCTGTCTGTTGCCAGAGGTGATTTTACTGCATCCTGAAATCTGCTCCCAGGCTTCTGTACTGTTCCATCCCTGGCACTCACAGCAACTTAAAGCAATTTTGATGTACTAACTCCACATTGCTCAGAACACCCCACAGGTTTCGTCAGAAAAATGGGCATTGAGGATGATGTTCCTGATATACTTAATAAGAAGGTTTGTGTTGGATTGTCTGCAAAAGTGTGTGGAATGGACACCAATCAATGGCTAATGCACTAGTGAGGTTAGAGCCCTCACATTACCATCATATCTTTAAGATGTATGAAAAGCAGATCACTCTTTTAGACACCATTTTCACGAGTTAATTACTACTTACACCGGGCACTGTAATTTATGTTTTCATTTCACATTTAATAGAATGTCTTGGGCTAAAAGCAGGAATAGTTCTCTTTACTAGAGTTGATAAGACTCAAGAATACAGGAATGTTTGTTGGAAAGGACAGTATGTAGCACTCCAGATATTTGTAAATCAAATATTGTCATTATTTCTCCAAAATAGTAAGGGTGCTCTCACATGGTACCATTCACGTACGTGCTTGAATGGTGAAGTTAACTGCAACTACTTTGTATTGTTGCAATAGAGTTCTGTTCCAGTGACAAGGACAAATTATTAATAATTTCCACTAACTTTTCAGTATATTAAATACCTACCTTTTCTATATTTTTATCGATGGAATACTTCTACTAAATTTAATCTCAAACCTTCCTCATTAACTAGTCGTTTGTCCTAATATTCCCACTTTCCAAACAGCACTTCTAAGGGAAGGGAAAAAGGATAAACTAATAATCATCAGCCACCAATTAAAATAAGCAAAGTGCTATGTGTATTTACCCCATATAACAATAGTATACTATAGGCATTTATATTATTTAGAGAAGAAAAACTTGAACATGTAAGAGATAAAAAATTATTCCAAATCAAGTAGCCAAAAGCAGGAGCTAGGAGCTAATAAGGCCTATGTGGTCTCTTGCTTTTTTCTTTTTCATTCCCTGTATGCTAAATCAGTAGTTCCCAATGCTTATCGCAAGCTGATTCTATGCAGCGTGGCTTTTGTGGCCTCTCATTAGCCGATGTCCCTTACTTAGTGTAGAGCAGGGATCTAACAGGATTGACTTAGAATCAACTTTTATGACAATTTTCTCAGAAAAAAAATTATGCAGGTTGTTTATGTTCAAGAAATACAGAAAACACCCAACATAAAAGTGGTCTTTTATCTAAATATAAAAATATAGAGTAGACTTTTTTTGTTCCTTGTGATACATACATGCACACAACTTTTGTTATTTTCTATTATGATAGATAATGGAAAGAAAAGAGGAAGGAGAAGACAAAGGAGCCTATACCTGGCAGAATACCCATCTCTCAAGAATTTTATCTCTTTTCCTCAGTTCTGGTGACATCTGTGTTTTTATTTTTTGTATTGGTCAGCTTTCTGTTGCTGTATCAGAATGCACACAACTTAAAGAAGAAAGGTTTTATTTTGGTTCACACACTCAGAGGTTTCAGTCCATGGTCAGCTGTACCCAAGGCAGAAACACCACGGCAGAAAGACCTGGCAAGGTCAACTCCTGGCATCTGAGAGGCCAGAGGAGGGGAAAGCATGGTGGCGGAAGGGGCCAGAGGCCAGATATATCTCCAGGGTCACGTCTACACAACCAGCTTCCTCTGACTTGGTCCCATGTCTCATCGCCCATTGAACTCATTAACAGGTTAATTGATTGGTGAGGTTAGTGCCCTCAGGGTCCAACCACCTCTCTCAGAGTCTCTTAATCTGCTCAGATTGATAAGATTGATCAGCATATTATGTCTGACTGATGTTAATTCAAGGTGCAGAACATGAGGCACTGAACGAAATGACATTACATTTATGAGCAATTGGGGAAAGTAATGGCTTTTAATGCTCATGTCAGTCATGGAGCTTCCATGAAAAAGATCAGACCCTGGAACTCATGATTCTGCAGCCAGATTTAATAATCATCGAATGCTCTGTGATTTTAGACACCATTTTCCCCAGTTAATTACTACTCACATGGGGCACTGTGATTTATGGTTTCACTTCACATTTAACTGCATTCCAAAGGGTTTCATAAGCATTTCCCTGAGTTCACATTCCCATCCTCGGTCAGATGGCATGAAGCAAGAGGGGATTTTTGAGGAATGTACTAATATTTTGCATCTTGGAATGTAGAGCAGGAGGATTTTCATAAAGCAGTAAAGAGGAACTGAGAACGATGGGAATAAATGTAGTTTTCTGGGAATCCTCACATTGCTGAAGAAGTTGCTCCACCAAATTGGTGATCTATACGCTGGGGATATGAGGCTTCTATATGCACATGCTTTTTTCCTTCTGACTTTCACTTTATCTTGACCTATGTTCACAAATATTGTAGCACATCAGAAAAAGGAGAAAAAAAGTCAATTATTTTTTCACAATTTATCTCTCCCCTGACACAAAATAGGGCAAATGATACTTATTAGACACTTGATCCAAAAATCCTCTATATTTAAGGTCCAGCTACTTCAGAAAGCAGTGCAGCTTTCTTTGAGTCTGTCTGATTTTCAGCTTTCTGAGGTTGTGCTTGAGCCTGTGTCATCGTCATGAGCAATCGGAGGCTAGGATGTGCTCTAGAGCTCATGAATCTCAGATTAACAAGGTGCTCAGTTACTGAATTCAGGTGCCACCTTAGGTTTTCTCCTAGTTGTACATGTCCAATTTTTACCTTTCTTTTTTTTGATATTTGTTCTGGTACATCTCTGTGTAAGTAAAAACTTTCTTGTGTAAGTAATGTGTAAGTAATGCTCTTCATGAGACATTCTCATCTAGAGCAGACCCAAAACAAAGTGATTCAACTCCGACTGGAAATTTGATTCCAGATACCAGTATTTTTACATTCTGCAGTAGATATGTGCTTATAATTCCTATATTCTTTGAAAAATTTTTTCTACTCTGTCATTTATCTTTTACAACAGAACATTTAATGGAACCTGAGGCCTTTTACATATGTGTCTAAATTCTATTTTTTCCTTATAATCACCTTGAAAATAAATTAAAAACTCTATTGAGTCTGGATATATGTTATACTTCTTTAAACTGCCTTTCCCTAAGTTAATATATTTTTAATTTTTATTTGATTTTATTTTTACCTCACAGGAAATAGATGCATTTTGTTGACAGAATGGATGAGTTAATTGGTGATCTAATTCTGAGTTGGAATGCTCAAATAATGAAAAACACAAGACGATTTTTATATCCTGTCAAAATTTTTACTTATAATCTGATGAATTTCCTCATATGACTCATTAAGAACAAATGTACCCAGGCAAATGTGAAGCACTTTAGGCAACTTAAAATGATACTGGTCTTAATTCTTGTCTTCCATGAGCTTTCAATCTAGTTGTGAGTTCCTGGGGAAAAAAAAACTTTAATTTTAACACTAGAGACATCTCACACTAGATATTTCTGCCAGTACCAATTAAAGATATTTTACCTCAGTTTTCTCGAGGCCAAAATACACAAGATCTGCAAATTACCTGCCCACTGAATTAAAATCTAGAGTAAGCATTGTAGCGAAATCCCCAAATTACCAACAAAAACATTTTTACAAATCAAGCATCCCTCCCTGGTGCCCCAAGAGATATTCAAGAAGCCAAAGGACAGAAAGCAACATGCTTTACCTGTTTCCTTGTAGTCACTTGTCAGAACTGCTTAACTTAGCTTTCCAGACAATGAATGTGCTCAGCATGGAAAAAAAGTGATGTCAAAGATCTTGAAGTTCAGGAAGCCTTTGCTTCCTAAATACAAAAGCCTTAATGTACTGGGTAGAAGTGATGCTGAAGATACATGGATTTGCAGTTTGCAGTTTTTAAAAATGTGACTTTGTTCCCAGTGTTAAGTAATAAGAATTTACTGACAGTATCAGTAGCCTGTCATTTATGGCAAATGAGAGGAGACTTCTGGCTTCACAGTCAGGTGGGGACCAGGGGAAGCTGAGCCATGGAAGGCCACCAAAACCACGAAATGTTAATACTGCTCTTCTGTCTTCATTTCTGCTGTGGAAGCCTTGGGAAGTATTTTTCATACAGTTCTCAACTTGTGGTGAGGAACTAAGCCCCACATATCTTACTAAACCTTGCATTTTGATTTACTAAACATTCAAGAATGCACATTTTTTCTTCCTCCCATAGTTACGTGTCGTGATTTATTTAAAAAACACATGAATTTGTCTCTATATTTGCACGTTTCCAGCCCGGGTAGATGCATACAATATGTTGACAGTTTTCTCTTTAGTTGCCTGGGAGCTGTAGCACTCCGAAGAACAGAAGTACTACCCTGTGAACATAGAACCAAGCAGTCGCTGACCATCTGAATATGCCTGCTCCGGGGCCTACTAAAGATAAATACTCATCCATCTAATGCCTTCATTTCTGTAATGTCTCCCTGTCCAACTTAATAAATGTTTTCTTGCTGGTTTCTTGGCATCTCTTTGAATGAGGAATGTAAACTGAAAAGGCCTAGGAGACTAGAACTGGCACAAAATGCTATGATGAATAATATCAGGAGACACCGAGACTAGCTCAGAAGTCCCCGGTGTGGTGCCACACTCCTTACCAGAGGACAGATGGATTTGCTGCCTGGGACAGAGCTGTTGCAGAATTTGCAGCTACATGAAATACAGGAAAAGAAACAAGAAGAAAACCAGGTCCAATTTTGTGCAGATGGAAGTTAAGTATAAAGCAAGATTCTTTATTGGTAGAAAGAACACTATATAATAATTTAAAAGCTTAATAAATAGAATCATCAACATATATTTAATATCTGGACATTAAAAGAAGGAAAGCATGGGTTTTTCTAAGAACACTTCACAATTTTGAGAGAAACTGCCAGCAAAATTAGGCTGAGATGATGATTTAGTTATCTCTGTATTTACACTGTGTCGTAAACTATTACTGTTTAAAGACCAGCATAAAAAAAACCTCTGGAAAATCAGGCTCATTTTCCCAAGTTGAATACCACTAAGAAAATGCAAACTTTTTTCTGGGTACTAAACAGTTGGACTAGACTTTAGCTCAAATTTTATTCCCTTTCTTCTATTATACATTTTTGAAGGTTTCTATTTTTCTTTACCTCAGGCTTACACATTCTTTGCCTATAAAATGGAAATGATGCTCCCCAGTCAGTGGCAGGAAGTATCTATTAACCCAGGTCCGCTCCGTAATGGGTAGTTTTGGTTACGCGCCATCTTTTGACCCTCTGGGAAACCAATTTTGAAATGTGTTGCAGCAAATGGAAGTGGTGAACCAGAGACAGTGCTTGCTTGGGAGCGCATGGCTTGCTGTGGTGGTAATAAAGGATCCATTGTATTTCTGGGGCTGTACCAAATCAAGAGCAGGGGGGCCTCATACAACTAGAAAGCTTTAAGAAGAGTCTCTTTTATCAGTCAGAAGGGCAGGTACGAGGAAAGCAGCCATGCCCTTTTTCTTAAGGACGTTCCCTAGCAACTTCTCAGACTCCTTTCCACCTGATGGACAGGGAGGCAACTGGTCACACCTCTGTGTAGGAAAGGATGGGAAACATAGCCAGTAATCAAGGGTCCAGGGAAGCTTCAGATTATGTGGAATAAAGAGAAAATGGCAATGTGTGTCACAGTAAGAAAAGGCTGCAACCATCTGTATATTTTAATGGAGAGTTTGTTCGTGTGTAATGCTCATTACTGTTCTTCAAATATAAAATTAACTTTTCAAAATCTAAAAATAAAATTAACTGAAATTCTAGAACTGTATCAGCTTTATCACCTGCAGGAGTAAGTTACTTTCAATCCAAAATTTCTCCAATTTTTACACATTTTTGAAAATCCTATCTGATTTGTTAATATATTATCCACTGAATGGTTAATATATTATCTAATAAATAGTTCTCTGAATAGTAAAATTTCAAATAGCAAACTCATTTCTCTACTCAAAAATACCTCTATAGCTAATGCTAACATTTTGTTATGTTTCACGTAGGTTCTAAATTTACTGTCATTTTGTCCCTTTGAGATTTATTCTCCATATGAATAGATATACGTACCATGTGAACTTTGTGTATTATCCATGAAATGTGGGAGGAGATGTCAACTTTGCTAAGGACAGGGGCTCATAAACATTTAGGAAACTGGATATGTCAGTTTCTTAACAGTGCTGCGGTTCCCCTGCAATGTTCTGGAAGAAAGGAGAACATGAAAATTGCAACTGGATTGTGGCTCATATGTCTTAATTTTAATGCTTATCACAATGAAGTTGCCAGTAAGATAATGGTCTGTGTAAGTACCTGCTCACGTCTGCACTATGAGCTTTCTTGGCAGTGCATTAGGGAGTGAAAGTCATTGCTTCAGCTTTCAAGAACTTGTGGTCCAGCCTCAGGTTGTTTTGCTATATCATAAGTATACAAAAACTACAATTATTAAGCTTAACTTTTATGTTTCAGTAGGCTTGGTTGTGAATAAAAACAAGGAAAATAGTGAGCCGTTTACCCCCATCCTTTTTTTTTTTTTTTTACCATAGTTAAGAAGAAACAATTTTGGAACTAGCACAGCCTAATGTGTATGGAGGTTACACCTTGACTCCATTAGGAAGGTAGTTAGGGGAGCTGTGGGATGAACAGGAGTTGGGTGAAATTTAGAGCACACTGGCTATCTAGGGAGTGAAATACACCTGTCCAGGTGATTTCATGCAATTGTGCTTCTTTCCTTCAGATCCTCTTTGCTTTAGAGTTAGGGATAAGTTACTTTCTACTGCGTAACAAATTCCTCTAAAACTTGGTATCTTAAAGATACATGCATATTGTCTCACAGTTTCAGTGAGTTAAGAGTCAGCGTGTGCTTGAACTGGGTGTCACCGGCTCAGGTTGCTGACACTGTTCGTTTTACATCTTCTCTAAGGCAGAATCTGCCTTCAAGTGAATGTGTGCGGCTGCCTATTGACCTCAAGTCCTTGCTGGTGCTGGCCTGAGACACTGGTTCCTGTCAGTCTGGCCTCTTCCTTAATGGTGCTCACAATATGGAAACTGGCTTTGCTCAGAGTGAGAGAGTGAAAGATAAAGAGATGAACCACCAGAGATAGAAGACACATATTCTTTCTTACCTAATTTTAAAAGAGAATTTGCATCACATTTTGTCACTTTTATTCATTTCGAAGACATCTTTAGGTCCCCAGCTACACCCAAGGAAGAAGATGACAAAAGGGCCCAAGCATCAAGAGGCAGACAGTCTCTGGAAGGTGCCCATCGTACCTTGCTGTGTGAGGCCATCTGACAGGGAGGAAAACTTTCAACGGCTTCTCTGATTCCGGTCCCTGAAGCTTCCTAACTGTGTGAACTTGAGTTAATCTCCAGGGTCTGCTGTGAAGGTAAATAAATGAATGCTGATTTCCCCTACATCCCTTAGATCACTATCAATTAGGCACAGTAATCACTTGCCTCCATCCCTTTCTTGTTGCTGGGACAAGATACCCACATAAAGGGACAGGTTTATTTTGGCTCATGGTTACAGCCTATGGTGGGCCAGCTCCAGCTGAGAATGGCACGGCAGAGCCAAGGATAAGTGGCTTACATCATGGTGGCCAGGAAGCACAGAAGAAAGGGAGAGCCTGGAAGGGAGATGCACCCTCCAGCTCACACCCTTCTTCCAGTAGATCCCACAGCCTAACAGCAAGTCAGCTGCAACGTCCTGTGATTGAATCCCCACCAGACACACGAGGCTTTGGGGGGTTTAGATCTGAACCAAACAGCTGCTGTTAGAATCGACGAGTATAACTTTGTGCAACATGAGGAAGGCATGTAATATTCCCCTGCCTGGTAGATGGAACATGTTTGTAAATTTGGGAGAGACAACCATCCACAGTGACTGTCCCAGGAAATTCTGAAGAGCAGCACTAGTGCCTTTTTGCAGAATAACCAACTTATTTACATCTTCAGAACTCAGTCAAAGTGCTGGTTATTTTGGACAACCTTCTGTTAGAAGCAGAATGCTGTGACCCAACTGAAAGGAGATATTTTTTCTGAGTTTTTTCTCCCTCTTCTTCTTCCTGGTACTTGAGTTCAGCCAAGATACAGCAATTCTTCATTATTCCCTGTGAAGAGTTAGACTGCTGAATGGTCTATTCTGTACTCAGCACTGACAATTAAAGTGTTCAGATACTCTCTAGACATTGCACTTCAGAAGGGGGTGTGGACACATCCACAAAGAATAATCAGATTGATGAGTGTATTTTAAAATGAGCCACATGTCATATGAAAGATGAACTACCAAGGGAGAGTCTTTAACTCAGGCGCAAAGTGGACAGTGATGGGTTTGGATATTAGTTCTGTTTTGCCTTGCAGGCCTTTAAGAATTGGCTTATCTCTAAGCTTAGGTTTCTGGCTTGTAAACTTACAATGTGGATTATATATTACGAATCTGTCATACGCCATGTGCCACAACACGGCACTTCGTATATGGCATTAATAATCTTAAGAATGGTTATTATTTTCCTTTTACACATGAGGGAAGAGCTCTGTGGCAATAAATTTCAACACTCTGCTGTAGAGCTCCTCTTCAGTATTTTTATTGGCACCTTAAACGAGCTGGTGTGGAGTGCTTTTCTGTGTGAAAGCACTATTGCATTATTGATCAAACCTGTCAGTATATTACTTTTATTTAGCTCACTGTTTAGTCAAAGTTGAGTTTGAAAGAGTATCCAGACTGGGTTTTTAAAGACTCAAAACAATCCTGTGCAACTTGTAGAATTCCTCTCTTTTGTTTGCAGATTATTTTAGCACATTAGAAGACCAGAGTAAAAATTGAAATAATGGTAGGGATGTTGGAATAGTATAACGTGTTTTGTTGTTTCTGTAGCCATTGTTAGAATACAATGAGGAAGCATGTCTTTGGTATAATCTTGAAAATGCCTACTAATCTCTGATATCAGATATTTTTCCTATGAGATGAGGAAACTGTAACTAGTTATTCTTCTTAGTTTCACATTTCTGGAGCTTTACGGATAGACTCAAACTATTGGAAAAATCAGAGATGATAAAGTAATAGACCTATTTAGATTTTACTTCTTGCATTCACATATCATAATTTAGATGAAAAAAATGTAATCTTCTATAGTTTTCAAATATAGGATTCACCTAGTGTTCTTCAGCTTGTACAATGTTTATTATATAGTATTGGAATGGAAGAAAATACAAATACCAGTTTTCAAATATAGTAAATGAGGCCATAGGTACGATTCCAAAGTATACTTTAAAAAAGTATAGAATATTTATTGTTGTAATGGGGATTTTAATTTTATTCACAAATAAGGAGTAAGGAAGAGTAACATAGAGGAAGGAAAGAAAAATGAAAAGAGAGTGTGTTAGAGAGAACATGATAAGCATAGAAGATCCAACCCATTCACAAGTGAAAATTCAATAAAGAAAACTAAAAGTAGGAAGAAAATGCTTATTTAAATTGCACAATCAATAGACTAGTCAATACTGACACATAATTGGATTTGAAGGGTAAAGAAACCCATCTGTAGTAAAAGAAATGAAAATCATCCCTAACTGAGAAACCACTGGAATGTCTCAGATTTCCCAGTAGCAAAAAATTCATGCCATTCAGTAGAATAACATTTAATGAATTAAACCAAGAAAATGTCACCCAAGGATTTTATATCCAACTAAACTATCTCTAAAGTAGTGAAAGTATAAACAATTATTACTGTGCAAAAAATTCCTTGCTTTCTTTGTGAAAATTATGAGAGAATGAAGTTTAGTTCATCAAGTGATAAATGAAGAAATAAACAAGACTAAAAGTCTACAATTACTGTATCTGCTTAAATGTGGACCTAAAATTGAAACACATAGTAAAGCTTTTATACAGTGTTACTAGTCACTATTCTGAATATTTGATGTATATTAAATATAAAATTAGGGCAACAAATGAGAATTTAAAATGCTAACTACATTTATATATATATTTATATATAAATTGTAATTTATTTAATGTATAGATAAGCTTCATGATTTAAAAGTAAAGCCTAAATAAATTTGCCATATATATCATATAAATATTGAATCAAGATGTTTCATTTCAAACAAGAATATATCAAGGAATAGAAGCATAAATTGACTTAAACATGTAAAAGTAAACACTTAGAAACTAAATATATGTTTATGAAGTTTGGGTGATATATCAGAGGGAGGATGAAAAAATAGAACATGGCAATGTTTT
>NW_004955436.1:7770254-7775551 GCF_000276665.1 Chinchilla lanigera
TTTTTTTTTTTTTTGGTTTTTCTCCGGTACCAGGAACCGAACTCACAACCTTGGGCTTGCCAGGCAGGCGCTTTTGCCACTGAGCTAAATCCGCAGCCCCGTAGACAACTTTTAAAAACCCTAAAAACATAGAAACACAACAGAAGATATAGTTGGAACCAAAGCGGGACAAATGTGTTACATTAATTAAGTGGCTTAAAAGAAAAAATAAAGATTTATTAAAAGGAAAATGTTTTTATATTGGATCCCAAAGAAAAACCTAATTCTACTTTGTGCACACGACACATAGAAAAGTGAAAGGAAATGCGTGAAATGCACCTACGTATATATAGCACATACCAGGCAAAGGCAAACAAACGAAAGCCAGGATTTTTTTGGTATTGGAAATGCTACCATAGCTTGCTGCAGAGCAACCTTTGCTTTAAGAACAGCTGTAAAGGCAGGAAACACACACACACACACACACACACACACGCATACACAAATAGAGTCTATATTAGACTAGTACTAGAGACCTCAGCATGGAAACCACTGATAGGATCAAAGATAGCAAAAAGAAGGGTATTAAAGAAAGAAAAGCCAATATTTAACCCTACTTCACCTCTTGATTTAGGTCAGGTTGCAAGCTGCAGCTGGGAGGCTGAGAAACTGACCAAAACTACTAGCATTGCTTTCAAAATGTGGACACAAAAAGGGAATTTCAGGTCCCTCAAAAGAGGAATGCCAAATGACCTAGGCTTTCAGCTGGAACCCTAACCAGCTGTGGTCTAGCTATAAAGGACAACCAGAAATGGCTGAGCCCTCGTAAAGAATGAGGCCTCACTAGAGATAGCTCAAGTCCTGATTGCATTAAGGAAGTCAGCTTTGACCTTGTCCGCTTGAAACAAAATGAATCCACTTTTGAGGAAGATAATGACGTTGAGAACTCAAACTACCTCTAGAGCTTTTTGTTTAAAAAAATTCTGTCATTCAGTGAAAAATTTACTCGGCAGGTAGCAAGAGAGTCTACAAGATAAGGAAGCAAAGGGGAAAAATAGCCGATAGAAAGAGAGCCACAGGAGACATAGATATTGGAGTTAGATGCAAACAAGAATTCATTGTTCTTGGACTTTGGAGTAGAATTTAAAAAGATTACACGAAGCTTACTTAACCAAAGTTCACAACAAGGGAAAAAATATAAATTACAAAAAAATACTTTTGAAAATGCATCACATAGCGTTAGATGCCACGAGGGCTTGATGGGTCTAAATTACAGAGTGAGAAACTCTTCAGTGGTGAGAAAATAAAGAGCAAATATTTTTTTACATGAAGAAATTTGCCGGTTTTGGTGTGAGCTGAAGTTTGTGGCTTGGCTCAGACAGAAAGCAGCAGCTGAAATGTGGAGAAACCGATGTAGCCTTTAGCTGTCACTTGGGAACAGAGACAAGAGCGAGGGTTTGAGGACAGACACAGAACCATTCTCCACATACACACGCTCTACTTGAAGACTGTGTGAGAAGCTGAAATCTAAACTATAACCATTTGAAAATTCACAAGGAAATCTGTTGCAGTTTCACAGTAATTAGGAAACGAGGACCTAAAAGCAGGAAAGACGGGAGACAAAAGCCTTAGACTGTGGCATGCTGGCACCGAGGTGCCCAGTCTCTGTTTCCTGTTCCTGGCCAACCGAAGGTCCCGGCAGCTAATGGTTGAGCAGCAGCCGTTGGCAGACAGTTGCTGCAGGGGTAAAATTAGCGGGTGAATTTGAGGAGTAGGGTGTTTGTGGTCTTAAAAAATCTCCTCACATATTGTGTAGTAGTTACAAAGGGAAAAGTGTGATTATGCAGTGAAAAGACTCTGACAGACCCCTCTTAACAAAGCAATTAAGATTAGCTTCACCAAAACAGTAAGAAAATGTTGTGTACCTCTGCTAATGATTGGTTAAGAAAGACACATTAGAAGGTATACATCTCTGCATATATTTATAATCACATATACGTACATTGAGAGAACAGTAACTTTGCAAGAATATTCAGAGTCTAAACCTAATAAGGAAGAAATAAACATAAATTCTAAATTGAAGGACTTTCTACACATTATGTGTAGCATAAACTCTGGAAAAGTCACCTCATGAATGGCAAAGATAGACTGAGAAAGTTTCAGACCTAAAGAAACCAAAGACATAAGCAAATTCATGCAGGATGCTGAACAGGATACTGCAAGAGCAACATAGAGACAATAAATAGTTTTATATTAATGTTTAATTTTCTGAAATTAATATTTGTCCCAGGTTTTCTGGAATAAAATTGTCTTTTTTAAAAGGACATATTCAATGAAGCATTTTGGGGTGGGAAGGCTTGATGTTTGACGCTTTTCAGTCAGCTCAGATATAACTTGTTTGTGAGTTTGTGGGTGTGCAAAAAAGGTGGCAAGGTATCACTAAATGCAGTGGTCCTTGTGGGTGACTATAGGTGGGAGTTCACTGTAATATTCTTATAATAATATTGCTGTTTTAAATATATTCTCAATATTTTTTTCTTAAAGTGTGAGAACCTCTGAAGCTCCATGGGATGAGAACGGAAGCAAACCAGACATAACTGAGGTCTTGCCTTGTAGCTGCACCTGTGCTCATGTTGGTGCCCAAGCTTGTAACTGACAGGAGACCGGGGATCTTCCCACAGACCTGCTCTGAATGAGTTCTTCAGGGAAGATCATCAGGAATATGACAGTCAACCAAAAATATGTTTATATAAACAACAAGCAATGGAAAGGAAATAAATGAAGGTAAACAAAAAATTATTTGTGGTACTGTGTTTTTAATTTCTCTAAAACTTAATTAACTCTGTAGCAAACTTTCTTGTAAAGGCTCAGATAACCAAATACTTTCAGTTTTGTAACCCAAATGGACTTGGTTACAATTACTCACCCCAGATGTTGTAGTGCCGTAGAGCAATAACAATACATAACCAAAGGCTTTGGTTGTTTGCTGCTGAAGTGTCACTGCTTCATTAACATAGTCTGCCTTTTCATCATACGGCTGATTCTCTCCTTTATTGTCTTTTGGCTTCTCTGAGGCTTTACTCCTTAATTTCTTCATGTATTTACCCTTGCTGATCTCTTTTCGTGACATACACTATCCACATTATTGGGCTTCCTGCCTCTTATTATGTTTTAAAAATTAATTCAGGTATCATTTCTTTCAGAATTTTTTTCTAAAACTCTTATTATTAATAGGCAAAATAGAAGCCTATTTTTATGTTCCTTTAGGAACTTATACCTCCTGCTTGTATCTCTGACTTGATTGGTAACCTTTGGGTGTCACTTAATCCCACCAATTCTTAATCTGGAAGACAGTAATACTATCTATATTACAGAGCTTTTGTGATCCTGCGGGTTAATTACTGAACTAGACACTGGCACTAGAAAGCATTTGAATTATGAAAAATGACCTCGAGTAATATGATGTGATGATGATGATTACTTAGCTTTGTCCACCACTTACTGGTGGGTAATATTGGCCAAAAGTAAATTTTTATTTTGTTTTGCAACACTTTGTAAAATATGCTTGGTGGAAACTGTGTAAAGAAAAATTTTAAAAATCCTGTCATTAGGTATATTTGGAATTTAGATTGTTATTAGTAATAAAATACATTGAATTAGAAGAACACGTTGTGACAGTTAATTTCTGTGGCCAACCTGACTGGGTTACGAGAATTCTGGGGAGGAAACTGGACTGTGGAGGCAGCAGTCTAACCACTGCTGAGAGCATGTTGAATTATAAGGTAGGGGCTACCGGAGGAAATGGGGCCTGGGACTTCGCTTGGGGGACTGTATCGAGTACTTGGCCCCTTCCTCCCTGGATCTTCTGTCTCTGCTTCCTGGCCAACACAAGGTGAAAAACTTGACTCCACCATGCTTTGCCTTAAAGTGGGTTGTGGCTTATTGCAAGGTGAATATAATACAGAACACCTATTTTGTAAGATTGTAATAGTCACAGTAAAGAGTTCTATACAAAGAGTGCAGGAAATCTGTCCACACACTAAAGACCAAAGAATCCAGCTGAGGGCCCGGATCCCACAGTAATGTTCTGCATGAGTCCAGCTGCAGATCTAGAGCTCATAGCAATGCCTCCCACGAGTCCAACTGCAGGCCTAGAGCCCACAACAATGCCTCATGCAGGCCTGTTTCATGGGTCTGTGCTGGGAAGGCTCAGTCCAAAGGTCAGTGGTGAAATCCAGAAAGTCTGTTCCAGGGAGATGAAGCATCTGTGCTATCAGGTTAAGGGTTCTACACTGGAGCCAGGAAGCTACACTCAGAATAAGAACCAGAGCTCCCCTGAAAAGTACCATAGCCATCCTCAGCAACAGTGAGGTCCCAGGCTCCTTTGATGATCAGGACAGCTGAGTTCCCATCAGGAAAGCCAATGTAACAAGCTTCTCCAGAAGACTGGCAGTGCACCATGCTCCCCTCTGGAGCCAGGAAACAATGCTCAAAGTGAGGACCAGAGCTCCCCCAAAGAGAACCAAAGCCATTCTCAGTGCCAATGAAGTCCTGAGCTCCTTGGAGAATGAAAACAGCCAGGTTCATCGGGAAAGCCAGCATGACAAGCTCCTCCAAGGAAACCAACAGCTCCTTACAGCTTCTCTCCACTTCCAACAGGCTCTCAACAGCTTCTACCAGCTCCCAACAGCCTCACTTCTTCTCCAGGTCTGCCTCTTATGCTGCTAGCAACAATCTTCAGATGGACCTCTCGCACCCAGCACCACGCTTACTCAGTCCAGCTGGCGGTTATAAATTGAACAGCAGTTGTCACTCCACCATAGAGCCCATGTACTTGGGACAGAAACCTATGAAACGATGAACAAAATAAACCTTTCCCCCTTTAAACTGTGGGTGTGGGCTGTGTTCCAGCAGAGGGAAAGCTGGCTAAGGCACACGCCTTGGTCAGTATTGTACACGAGGTTGCAGGTAAGGTGAGCTTGTTATGATTCTTGTAATTTTCCAACCATCAAAATGAAGTGGACTGGCAACACAGCTAGAAGGGGAAGGAGAGTAGGTCAAAACCAGATCTTCTGGTACAAGCCTGGAGTGTACTGGACACAGGGCCCCACTCACACTGAGAAGTACGACAGTTAAGGTAGAACAGAATATGGGTGGCGGATGCCACCTCGGGAGAGCAACCAACTCACAGACTGCACGCGCCAGTTCTCCAAAGCGAACATCGCTGCCTTCTTTTTCTTTCTTTCTTTCTTTCCTCTTTCTTTCTTTCTTTCTTTCTTTCTTTCTTTCTTTCTTTCTTTCTTTCTTTCTTTCTTTCT
>NW_004955436.1:7775706-7788567 GCF_000276665.1 Chinchilla lanigera
TCTTTCTTTCTTTCTTTCTTTCTTTCTGTTTCTGTTTTTGAGACAGGGTCTCACTTTGCAGCTCAGGCTGGCCTTAAACTCACTACGTAGGCCAGGACGGTGTCAAACTCACAGCGATCCTCCTACCTCAGCCTCCCGAGTGCTGGGATTGCAGAGATGCACTACCATACCCTGCCATCACTATCCTTTACTGTAAACCTATGCTAATAAAAATTTTGGAAAGAATAGTAGAGGAGCTGGAGGGTGGGTGGTGAATAAAACTTGGAGTATCTTTGGGTACACATGCACCTATCCCTACTCTCCCTGGTAGGTGCAGGAGCAGCACAGACAGAATGGGTGTGGATATACGTGTGACCTTATCTCATAGTAGCTGTGCTTTAAAATAAAAGTCCCCAGACCAAAAGATGGAAGGTAAGGGAACTTTAAATTTGTTTGGTTAAAGTCAAAGGAGGTAACAAGCCTCTGATCCTTTCTTTCTCCAAGAGGATTAAAACTATACCATGTAGAGTCAATATTATAAAATATTTTATTAAACATTTACATTTTTCTTCATTTTTAATGAAGTAATTCATACACATAATTAGTACCAGAGATACCTGGTACTAATGGCTTGTCATGAAAAATACAAAAAGAGGAGGGCCACACCAAATGTACAACATGATGCAAAAGTATAACACTCATGATAGAAGATCCTCTAACTCCATTTAACCAGCCAAGTACGGACTGAAACCTCCACAAACTGTGAGCTAAATAAACCTTTCTTTTTTTAATTTTGGGCATCAAGTATTTTGTCTCAGCTAAGACAGAAAATTAACCAAGACAGTTAGGGCTAGGGATTAGGGATTAGGGTTAGGATTAGGAGCTATGGTGACCTCTGCATTGCCCTCCTATGAGTTGTCTACCAGAAATAATAATTCTTTTACTCATATATTCGGGTATCAGTTATAATTTCTCCATTCTTCATAACCTGAACAACATGAATAAATTCCTTTTCCTTCATTTATCCATCCTGCCATCGCTAATAAATTTCTCATTATTTTAAAAAGGGATGTAAATATTTTTCATGCCAACTTCACTTACTGAGGTAATACAATGTAATTTCACTATTATGAATATGTAAGTATTTTACTAGCTAGGAAAAAGTATACTATTTTGCATTTGCTCCCCTTTACAAACTATTTCCTGTCAGGTTAATAATTGTTTTAGTATTTTTGCCCACATACATTTCTTTCATTCACAAAATAAAACACTGTCATTCTCCTGAAGCACTGAATGCTGCTGTGGAAAATGAGGTGATCTTGATCACTCATTCGTATAAAATGGAGTTAGCAGATCTTCTGACATGAGTGTTACACTTTTGCATCATAGTGTACATTTGGTGTGGCCCTCCTCTTTTTGTATTTTTCATGACAAGCCATTAGAAATTAGATAATCACTTCTGCCCCTACCCATTTACAGTGATGGTTAGTGTTATGGTTTGTGTATGGGTGTCCCCTGAAAGACACATGCAGTCATAGGGCAGGCTCTTAGAATTTATGATTGATTCATGGGTATGAGGGCTACACTTGCCCTGGGGCAGATAGTTTGCGTATATAAGGGAGAGAAAGAGGCTGCTTGGTGTCATTCCTCCCTTTTTGCTCTTGTTGCTTTTGCTATCTTCGGCCGCCATGAGCTGTTACCCTCTGCCATACACCACTCTGCCTTGGAGCCAGCCAAGTATGGACTGAAACCTCCACAAACTGTGAGCTAAATAAACCTTTCTTTCTTTAATTATGGGCATCAGGTATTTTGTCTCAGCAAGGAGAGAAAAGTAACCAAGACAGTTAGGGATAGGGATTAGGGACTAGGGTTAGGATTAGGAGCTATGGTTGGAGTTACGGGTAGGGTTGGGGTTTGGGTTGGGGGTTAGGGTTAGGGTTTAGGGTTGGGGTTGGGGTTGGGTTTGGGGTTGTGGTTGGAGTTGGGGTTAGGGTTAGGGTTTAAGGTTGGGGTTAGGGTTAGGGTTAGAGGTTCTATCATGGGGCAAGTAGTCAAACAGAGGCTCACCCTTGATCCAAGTAGTGACACTGGTAAAAGGTTGATCTGCTCCTTTACCTTGCAGAAGATAGTTAGTTGAGAAGAAAGGTATGGTGGAAAAAGCCCGTTTTTATGAGCTATCTGATTGGCATTGGCTAGACTGCCATCCTAAGGATTATCTTAGCGAATAAAAGCCACAATGAAGAGTTCACATAGGAAAGTTGAGGGAGGATATTTTTAGTCACAGAGGAGTGGGTTGCTGAGCATTCATTAATCTTGCAGGTGTCCATCTCTTTGGTACTTGTTCTGCTTTTACATGATGGTCATAAGATTTTCTTTATTCTGTAAATCTAAAGAAAGATTACTGATTGGGAGATCTTATGACCAAGGTTTTTCTTCGTTTTCCAGGAATAGCTGACTGTAGCAGTTATTGTCTTAGTCATTTATATGTCGCTTTTCTTTAAAACTTCTAATGGTGGAGAACTGGGAAAAAAACAAGAAGCACGTTTTCAAAGGGCAATTTGCAAATGACAAGTTAACTTATTAGGCATCTTCAATATCACTGAAAATCCTGGGGCCCCAATTACTTTATCCCCCAACTCCTAAAGAGATGGTTTGTGTCAGCAGAGAAAAGCCAAGAATTCCTCCACTCCTTCCACTCCCTCCTCCAAGTTCGCAGTTGCCATAAGAGAAATGTCATTCAGAGAGCAGTGTGCTATTATCCACATCCCAGTTTCAGAGCGTGGCTCAGAGACTTTTCCCAGAGGGGAGTGGGGGCCAGGAAGGAGGGGAGAAGGCTATGACATCTTTCTTTATTCTACTGCAAAAGATTATCCATCCTAGTCTTTCCCTAAGTGGGGCTGGGCTTCATTTCCACACAGCAAAGTTCATTTCAACAAGAACTGAAAGACAGTGGAGGTTATGGTGCAGATTGCCTGGGAGGAGGCTCCTAGCTGCAATGAAGACTGGAAAAACTTTGAGGGGTTAGTGCCAGAGTTAGATCAGACATCACACACTGACCTTAGGAATATTTCATCAGAGGATCCTGAATTTGGTGAGTATAGTCTGTAGAGCAATTTATACCCAAAGGCATTGTTGAAAATAAAATCTGAATGAGCCAGGAATAAAGAGGAATTCTGGAAGAAAAATTGTCACCCATGGATGACTGAGCGTCTCCAATGCTGTAGCTCATTGAGAAGCACCTACAGAGTGTTCACACTGTCCTTGTGCCTGTGTTTGGGTGTGTACTGGGGAGAGGGTAACTTCAAAAACTGTCTATCTAGTCACTATACAAATAAAGGGGATATTCACTAAGTAGAGATCCTTTAAGTGGGTGAACCATATCATAACAAGAAAGAATTTAAAAGCTGCAAAAAATAAGAACAGAAGAAGACAACAAAGAAGTGAATTCAGTAAGCAAAAGTTGGGGCCTTCCAAAAGATACCATTCAACCCCAACTTTGACTATTAAAATGATATAGCTGAATTATCTAATTTAGCTAACATAGCTAAAACTAAGAAAAGTGAAGATGTAATAGTTCCTTCATGAGACAGAAAAAGAAATTAATATTAGAACCCCATTGTATAAAGTACATAATCCACAGCACACATTTCTATGTAAGGGTTGTAGAATTGTGCAATTTCAAATAAAAGCACAGAGACAATGCACACCTCATCACAGGCATTTTCACATGTAGAGTAAAAGTAGAATATTCTTGAGCTGTAGTTAACGTCAGAAGGAAATTTCTTCGCCCACACCTTACATTTTGAAGTCTAGGCAGCTCCGTAGTGAGACAGCTGTGCTTTCTTCTCCCTGTTTCTCACTTTCTCTCCCCTCCACTCTGTCTCTCAGGAAGAATAAGAGTGAGGATGTCTTTGGCGATTTGAGAAGAAAGTTATATTTATTCTGCTGGGTTGCTCTCTCCCTCCCTCCCTCGTTTCTCTTCAGATCTGCCTGCCTTGGGAAAAAATGGCCATGTGTTCTTTCCAGTGGCAAGTTTGGTGGAACAGGCTGTATTCGTGTCAGACGCTTTGGTCAGGGTGATGTCAGGTATCCATGTGGCCGGATCTGAAGCAGGTCTCCATCTCCTTCTGTCCAACTTCTGTGTTTGTCTTTCACTTGGTTCTGAGCTCAGATGGGGAAGGGATGTTCCTTGTTGGGCTCTTCAGAATCCTATAGATTAGATTAAAAGAAAACTATCTGCTATTCAGTAGCATAAGCCAGATGACTTGGAATCCTCAGAGGGTCAGAATTTTCTCTATGGTCTAGTTGCTAATACTAGACAGACAGGAGACTCACCCTCCTTATTAAAGCTAGCAAAGAAACAGATGGAACTACGGTTTACCTCTGGGTAAGACTATGAGGAAAGGTACTATGCTGACAGCAAGGGTTCCCAGGTCTTCAATTATATTTGTACTGCTTACTTCATTGAGCTCAGCAGCATTCATGTCAGTGTTTACTATGGCATTCCCGAGGTAGCTTTCTTTGCTTGAGATGTTTCAGTACATTTCTTTAAGAAGAAAAGATGAGATATCACTGAACCTTTGATATAGAATGCTGTTATGGAAGGGGAGAATCATAGGACTATAAAAATCTCTTTAAAGCTTGATGTTTGTGCTTGGACGTTTTTCTGAAACAAATACCTAATGAACATATCCTATCTCAAGCCCTTGTTTCTGATGCTTGGGGAGGCGTATTTTTCTCTGTACATCTTTAAAGAAACAATTGAGCAGAAAGTGTTTCAGGTCCACCTGTTCCTGGTGCCTTGGCTTCATGCACTGACACCAAGCCCAAAGCCTCTGTGTATATTCTACTTGATGTTTCATGTGTTGTCACATATCAAAAATCAGAAAGCTCTTTAAAATCACACTGCACTTCAAACTAGCTTTTTTTTCACAAGGGACAGCTGGCAGAGGGCATTTGTGTATAGCACTTGTCTTATAGCACTTAGACAGCGAGGAGAATCACACAACCATGAGAGAGCTGAGAAGCAGTGAAACCCACACACCAGTACGACAGTGCTTTTCAGACCCTTGGAAAGGCAGTTGTTCAACTTCAAACATTTAAAATTTTCTCTCTTTTAAAATATTTTTTACATCTTATTTTATTATTTTCTTATAGAAATACAATTACATTGATTTCTGGAGCTAGGGATGTAGTTTGGTGGTAGATTGAGTGTTTAACCTATCCTAATCCTGCATTCAGTCCCCAGAATCAACAAATAAAATTAAAACGTGAAATTTTAAAAGTATACTGACACAACCCCGAGTTGATTTTCATTAGGTTCAACAAACACCACATTATTGTATCAAATTGTATGAACAATACTACATAGTGACAGCCAGTTCTGTGCTTACTTCCTCCCAGGCAGGCACCACTGTGGACCAGCACCAGCTCGGGTGCCACATTTAAAGAACCACTGAAGTGAGAGTCTAATGTCCTTCTGTCTTACCTTTATCTTTACCTTGATGGCAATGCACAGTTATACTCACTGTTGAATTTCTGACCGTTGCATTTCTTCCTCTAAAACACTTCCGCATGGGCCCTTTTTCCACTTTGATGTCATGTTCAAAATCTCCCTCTTATTGTAATTCACTGGCTTTCTCAACAGCTTGCAGAAGAAAAATGGCCCCTCTCCCCTTTCCTTCCCTTGGCGGTCACTGAGCACCCCGACATCAAGCTGACCAAACATCAGCATGCTCAGGCGCCACCGCGGCCATTCTGCTCTTCCTTTCTTCTCCCTCCCTGCTTCCCTCTGCCTCTCCCAGGCTCTTTTTCTTCCTCCATCACACCTCCTGCATTCTTGTCTCCTTCCTCAACGCAGAGTATCACACACTGTCATTCTAGCATGCTGGGGGGCTGAGGCCAGAGGATCACAAGTTGGAGACCAACCTAGGTAAACTGGGACTTTAGGGATACCCTGTCTCTAATTTTAAAATAGGTGCCAGGAATGTTGCTCAGTGCAAAGGCATTGGGTTCAATTCATAGCACCCCACAAGGAGCAAACAAAACAGAGCAAGTAGTGAGTGTCTCATATGTCCCAGGAGGTAGTGCTCCACTAAGAAACGAGACACCAAGGCCTAGGCCCTGTCCCTGTGGTGCTCGATATCCACTCCTGGAGCACATAATTCATGTTTTAGGAGAAAGATAAAGTCTATACAGAAGTACAGGCCACAACAAGGCATATCCTCATGCTCAGACCTGCTAATTTACATAATTCTAGAGGGTACACAGCAGCACAATTCCAGGTAACAAAAGATTACAACTTCCTTTTTAAAGAAATGAATTATATTTGGTAGGTAAATCCTTCAAATGAGACTTTGTTTTCAAAATGATGCAAACATTAAAAGCCTAAAATGAATGATTTATTAAAGTAGTTCCACTTGATTAAACTTATTAAGGAGTTAGGAACAGTATTTGTCAAAAATCTCACTATTCCATGAATTTTAAAAATCAAATTACAAATTAAATATAAATATTAAGATTTTCCTCATTTTTTAAAGAGATAAATATCTGCAAATGTTTTAGCTTCAGTGACAAGGTCTCCCCATGTAAAGTCACCAGTTATGAAGTACATCTCTCTTTGGCTTTGTGGACAATTTCACTGCCAATATTTTTGGCTTTCAGGCATCTATTCAGCTTGCTTGTCTGAAATTTTGTCTTCAGAATTATGCTCTAATTGATAAAATATCAACTCAGCTTTCACTAATTCATGTTGATAAGGAAAATAAAGATTACTTTATTCGCATGTGAAACAACATCTTGCATCATTCAGTTTTTCCAGTATGTCCTACTTCATAAATGCAGCCTATTGAAATTTTTATTAGTTATTCCTGCTCTTAATTTGTTTCTGAGTAAGTAATAAGATATTGAAAAAAATCTTGACGTGAACTGAATCTTGCTATGGACCAAATATTGTCTCCTCTTTCCCCCAGTCACATCTCGAAGTCTTAAGTACCAATGTAATACAGGAATGGGGTCTTTGGGAAGTACCAGTGTTTAGGACACATGGGCACAGGCCAATGAAAGAATTAGTGCCCTTTTAAGAGAAGAGACATCAGAGCTTCCTCTCCCTTCTGTGCATAGACAAAGCAAGATGATACCTTCTGCAAGCCAGAAAGAGAGGATTTCTCATCCTCACCAGGGGTTGGCTTGGTCAGCACATTGACTTTGGACTTCTAGCCCTTGGAACTCAAGAGAGATGAATTCATGTCTGTTACTCCATTGGGGGAATTATGTTACAACAGCCCCAAAATGACTAAGTCAGTGGTTTACAAGAATGAAAAAGTATTATCTGTAAATTTACTGATGTCTTTAATAAATATTTTATTGTACAAATGAACAAAATAAAATTTTTCTATTGAAAATGAGCATCTGGAGAAACTGAGTAATTTATCTTGATTGCATGAAGTAGGTAGACAGAAAATGACAAGTAGCATAGAATGATGGAGACAGAAACTGCAAATGATTCCATGTTTCCAGCTAAGTGCAGAGTTGATACATATACACATCATCTGAGGCACTCTATCAAAATAATAAGAAAACTACATATATTATTCAAATGGCTAACAACTGTGATTAACAGATCATGATCACCCAACAAGTAACAAAAGTTCAACATCTTTAACCTCTATTTGTGTATGTATTTTTGTTCTGATCTATATTTACATTTGTAAAAGTATATATTTATGACTCATGCTTCTGAAACATCTTGAAATTGAGTGTCACTCAAGTTTTAAAAATGACATTAAATAATTAAAGGTCAAATTTTCTGTTAATTCTTATGAATATAATTTTAGATTTCTGGGAAATTATTTTTTATGTAGAATTAGTTTTGAAAATATCCAGTTTACTGCACAAGTCTGGAAAGCAGGCCACCAAGAACATCCAAGAAAAGCTAACTTCTTCACTTCCATCTGTGCTGACACATACCATGGAGAACACCTCTCACTCTGTGAGTTTAATTTATCCTGTAGTCAGGTTTCTGAAAATCCAGTCCTGAGAACAAAATTTTAGGGAAAAAGTCATTCCTGTATTTTGTTGGTGGAAATATAAACTAGTATAACCACTATGAAAATCAGTATTCAGATTCCTCAAAGTATTAAAAAGAGAAATTCCATTTGACTTAACTACACCTCTTTTGGGGAGATTCCCAAAAGAGTTAAAGTCACCCTATTATAGGGTAATATTATAGTATGCATCATACATACATGCTTACCCATGTTTACAGCACAATTCATAATAGCTATATCTTGGAAGGGGCCTACCTGACCATCCACAGATGAACTGATAATGACAATGTGCTATATCTTCACAATGGAATACGACTTGGCTATAAAGAAGAAGAAATTTGAGTCATCTGTGGGAGAGTAGAGGGATCTTCAGACCGTACTGCCAAAGTCAATGAATCAGATGTCAGATACATAAGTTTAACTACCTCATAGTTTCTCTAATATGAGAGAGTCAATCTATAAAAATGTAAAGAACAGAATAAAATAGAGCTGGTGGGAAAGAAAGTCAGTGCTGGGGAGGTGGGAAGCAGGTCTGGACTGGGGAGGAAGGGGAACAGAACTGATCAAGGTGCAATATGTATGTACCTGCACCCCAAGATGCAATATGCGTGCATACCAGTTCCCCAAGATGAATGTAATTTTAATGTATCACAAAAGTACTAATAAAAAGAAAAATTATCTTGATATTTACATGACTGCTTTATTTAAACGACATAACATCACTGATATCACTTTTTCAGTAATAATACATTTATAAAACTGATTACTTTTATTTATCCATTGGCAGAATTCAGAAAGCTACCAAGAAAGCCTGGAAGACTGAAGAATCTTCACATGTGAAGAAATGCATTTTCCATCTAGAGTTTGATATAGTATTGCTTATTCGGCAGGAAGGACCCTCAAATTAAATACTAAGAAGAATTTACTTCTACATTATAAGGTCAGTGTGCATGCAAGTTAGACTATGACATCATTAGTTCCTACACAAACAGGATGTGGTGAAGATAGTGAAAACACACAGAAAACTTATATTTCTAATAAGGATCTGCATTTAGAGTGGCATTGTTTGAAATCAAACCACGGTACAAACATTTCCAGCCTCACCGCATTTGCTTTTCTTCATCTCTATCTCTGGGTCCCTTGCATCACATGCTTTCTTCCCTCATTGTTTTCCATGCATCTCTTGGGTCTCCTTCTATCAATTAAATACCTGTAACACACCCAAATATTTCTTAAATGTCTTGAGCCACTTCCTTATACGCTGGCCCGCAGAGCTGCTCATAACTTTGGCCGACAGAGCTGGGCTTATAAATGCAGAGAGGACACTACAGTCTTGGTCGTGTGTCTCCCTCCAGCAGAGCTCAGAACAACAGAGCTCTCTGTTCTTTGCAGAAATGGAACTGGCTTTTCCAGGAGATGCACATCAGAGTCCTCACAGATTCCTACAGACACAGAGAGAGCCTGCAAAGGGCCGAGACTGGCTTGGCTATGGGGCCACACTTCACAAAATCCACCGGCACATCTGCTCAGCAATCGCAGCCCATGAACCCTGTAAAATTGTAAATGCGGCCTGGTGAACAGAAAGGCCCTTTATATTTGACACTATATTGACCAGACTTTTGCTGTCCCCTCTAGAGAGGCCCTTCACCCTGCTCTGTAAACAGAGAAGGAAGTCAGGAGCGAGCTCTTGCATGCAGGTGGTTGGCAGCTTACCCTGAACTTGCTTCAGCCGGAGCACACTCAGGCGTCATGGTCAGTGGGTATCTTGGAGCTTCAAAGGTGAGTCCACTGCTCAAAGGGAGACATTTCGATGACCCAAGATTCCTGGCAGATTTTATTTCAGTGGCTGGAAGGTGCTCAAAAAAGCCACAAAAGCCCTCCAGCTGCCCAGAGAGCCTGTGAGACACACACAGTGGGTCTCCCAACAAAGCCTTAGAAGGCTGTGAGCCCCGCAGACCCAACCCCGTCTTGCATCTGGATTTCAGGAGAACAGATGTTATCTGCAAGCAATTAACATACTTGTCATCACCAGTGAAGCTGGCACAGGATTCTTCAGGTTGTCGTGCTTTTAAAATTTTTTAATGTACCCTAAAGAGAACTGCTTGAGTACCAAGAAAAATTTCACATTGCTCTTAAAACAGTGTTCAATAATAAATAAGTGGCATGTGTTCATTTTTAATATTTTTTCCAATTTTTGCAAAGAGACACTATAGTGGTTTTTAGAAAACTCTTAGGAAATAAATGTCACCAGCAACATAAATGTGAACTTTAGTTTCTTGTTCAATTGAAACAGTAATTATTTGTGATTATTGTGTATCTTTACACATTGATTGATAGAATTTGACATTTGATACACTTTTAAATTTTCAAAGTTACTTGACTTTATAGGTTTCTATATACAATAATGAAATTTGATAGTTAATATTTATACAAATATCAAGTAGTAAAATATTTATTATAATACATCCTCTAAGCTTAGTACAAATTGAAAAAGTTGAGTAACGTTCCACTTTCTTACAAGCTAACTCTATACCATAACATCTCTACTTTATCTCTCCTCATTCAATTCAGAGTTTTCACTTCACATTCATAACCACAATCCTTTTAAAATTAGAGGCAACTGAAAAACCTGGTTTTTGGCGTTTCAACCTCTAATCACAAACATCTCTGCAGGGGTCAAAGATTTTTTTTCTCTTCAGATTCCTTTTACTTTAAGAAAATTGGTATAATCTTAAGGCAACGTTTCTGCTATAATGAAAGCCAAACTGGTTTGAAAATAAAACCTAAATTATGTAAGCAAATGCTATGATTGGTATATTCCATGGACAGTGGTCTCCTGTTTGAAGTGACAGATGTATTTGTGGCTACCGAGAAGACAAAAAGGACCAGTGAAGAGACTGGACTAGAGTCTGATAATCTAGGTTGCTATCACTCATTTATAATTTACTAACTGCTAACTTTTAAAACTGACAGTCTTTGGGCTGGGCATGGTGGCACATGCCTGTAATCCCAGCAGTCAGGAGGCTGAGGCAGGAGGATTGTTGTGAGTTCGAGACCAGCCTGAGCTACAAAGTGAGTTCAAGGCCAGCCTGAATTGCATGGTAAGACCATGTCTCAAAGAGGCAAAACACCAAAAACAAACCAAAACAAAACAAAACAAAAAAGAAAACAAAAAAATCCCCTGATAATCTTAGATTCTTACCTGGAAAAAGTGATTTAACTTTTTCACCTAGAAATTACTTTAATAATTTTACTTAAAAAAATGATGCATCTTTTTTTACTTTACCTGATTTATTGTAAGAATTAATTAAGATAGCACATGAAAATTCTTCATAAATTGTGATACATTACACAAATTAAAAGAACTGTAGATTACTTATCATAGGCACTCAGTAAATCCCTGATGGACGCTGTTACTAGCCGAGCTTAGCTTTACTAACCTAACTTAGCTTTACTAGCTGAGCCTAGCTTTACTGGCTGAGCCTAGCTATGGTGCCCTGGTGTGTTTTGTAATTACTCTCCAAGAGGAAGTTTTTAATCAGTCTGGCTTTAACACTAGATAGACCGGCTGTTAATTTGTTACTGATGAGTCTTCTGCAACCGCACAGGTTCCCAGGTGCTTGTCATCCCTGACAAGCGCTTTCCTTTTCATTCCTCCTGTGAGAAGTGCTGCGTCTCTCTAGGTTCCGTCAAAACCTTGCATCAACTCAGGGTCAGGGCAAAAGTCACTTCCTTTAGTGTGTAACCTCCACAGTCCTAAACACCTTTTGAAAAAATAAATATTTGTGTTTTCCAAGTAACATCCAGATCCTCTTGAGGTTTCTCTTTCATGCTTATACTCTCATCAACTATTAAAGTACTCTGTAAGAAATAATTTCCTAAACGCTTGCTCATACGAATGAGTTTGCATTTTTAAAGTCAGAACATGGAAACTGTAGATGAGCTTTTGTCCCACTGAGGGCTTTTACCCAAGTGAAGTTCTGTCACTTGTGGGAGCCACTTCATCCATTTCTTGGCCAGTCCTTGAGTAAGAAAGGCCATAATGTGAATATATTTTTTTAAGAGTATATGCCAGACCTGCAGGTGTCAGCATCATATTGTCTCCCTAGTGGAAGAACCTGAAAGAGTAAATAAAATCTGAAAGGTACAGTAGATATTGTGAAAGGGAAAGAAATTGCTCAAAAGGAAAGAACAACTGGGATGAGGGCAAGGAGAAAAGAGAGAAAGAAGGAAGGGAGGAATATATATATATATATATACACACACACAAGATAGCTAAGATAATTGTACTACTAATTTCTGTTGGTTTATTGAAAGGAACAGTTAATGCTTGTTTGATCAGTCTTGCATCCCTACATCTGGTAATCTGAGCAACTGCTTTAAAGAGAATAATGTGTAAAACAACAACCATTGCTAATTTCCCATCATCTTGTTTTGAAATTCTGCATTGTTTTTGTGTTGTTTTGTTTATGTCTTTGTTTTTGTTACTCTGGTTTTTTGGGGGGAGGAGGGTTTCCGGTACTGGGAATTGAACTCATGACCTTGCATTTGCCAGGCAAGCGCTGTGCCACTGAGCTAAATCCCCAGCCCCTATTTTTGTTACTCTGTTTTTGTTCTTTTCTCTTTAAAATAGACATAAATAAATAAAATATTGCCTTAGTCTTCATTCTAATAAAAGCTTCCAATTTATTTTCGTGTCTGTTGATGTGCGCGGTAAACATCGGTGAGCAAACTTCCACTTCAGCATAGAAACACACTGGACAAGTTTGTATTGCTCCTATCCTAAATGGATGTATGTTTATTATTATGTGTTTCCTACAACAACCACTGAGAA
>NW_004955436.1:7788847-7793488 GCF_000276665.1 Chinchilla lanigera
ATCCTTCTTTTACTCTTTAAAATAAAACAAAACAAAACAACAAAGCAATGGAGAATCCAAGGCAGATGTTCTCTACTCTAGGAGTCTGATTCTGTTTGGCAAAATATGCAAGAAAATGAAAGCATAAATGAATGAAATAGTTTTAGATAGTCCAGTCCAGGAGACAAATAGGAGGTTGGGGTAGAAGCAAGCAGGTACAGGAGGGCACATTAGACAGAGTCTGAAACAGGCAGTTTAGGCTAAGCTGCGGTTACAGTTTAGATGTAGAATGTCCCCCAAAACTCACATGTTCAGAGGCGGGGATTTCAGAAGGTGACTAGATCACGGGTGCTCTACTCATCAAGGGATGTATAGTAAATAAATGAATTTATGAGCAGTAGCTGTGTGTGCAGCTCAGCTGGGATTGCTTAGAGGCGGCTCACTGAGGGCAGGACCTAGCCGGGCACACCTGCTCCCTCGCTCCTCTTTCTCTCCCTGTGTCCTGGCCACCATTTGATGTAAACCACTTGTCTCCACCAGACCCTTCCACCATGCCCTTCCCATTTTGGAAGCAGCAGTGGTCTCTTCTCCCGTCAGTGAGTGTGGGATATTGTGTCTCTGTAACAGGAAAGTGACTGAGACAGGTGTGTGGGTTGAGAAGAACCCTTGTCAGGCCAACAGTTAAGCAGAGATGAGCAGCGTCAAAAGCTATGGGCAGGCGAGAACTTGATGTGTTGTAACTTTCTCAGGAGCCGGTGTGGGTGAGGCAGAGCGAGGCAGAAGGCAGAAGTCACAGATGATGTGAGCACAGGAACACCAGCGATGTCACTGGCTCATGTGAACTTGTTATCAGCAGAGGTGAAGCCACTTAGATGCTTTGTACAAATTACCCCTGTGACTCCTCACAAATATCATCATCAATATTTCATAGATAATTCTTGGAGAAGTTAAATTGATAGGGTCTTACCATAAAGCGATTTATAGGATGTGATAAATCAATCTTTGTTTCATTACAAGAGGCCATCTAAAGATTTTAGACAACAGTGATTAGATATAAAAATTTTTCCTGAATGATAGGTCAAAAATGATTGCTTATTTTCTTCTTCTTCTTTTCCTGTCTAGTTGGTTTTTTTTGTCCCTAGATTGGAAGGCCACCTGGAAGAGTGGAGACTCCGTTCTGGTGATCCCTTCACGCCCACTCTTTAATACGATGTTTACCATCTTGTAGTTGCTCAGTTAGTGTTTATTGAATGAATGGCTCTGTTTGACACTATTTCCTATCCACCTATTTGAACTGTAATTTACATTACTCATCTTAAACATTGTATGGATTCCTCTTGTTTGAGTTCCATCATTCTTTTCCACATTCCCTTTATGTTTCCTAAGGTTTTAATGAGAGGGCAACTGCATACAGTAACAAGTATACAGTATTCCTGTTTGGCTTCTACATAGTAACCGTGCCAAATTCCACAGGGGCTGAGTGTCTTCATCTCTTAGTTCTGCTATTTCAAAATGTCAAGGAATGGGAAGTTTGTACTCAACAGAAAACTGTTCTCACCATCTGGAAACTTGGACATTCCAGAGTATTTAGTATCTGGTGAGGGCTGGTTTCCCGGTTCTCAGACTGTACCTTCCAGCTGTGTTCTCAGGCGGCAGAAGATTCGGGCAATTCTCTGAGACCTCTTCTATAAGGGCACCGCTACTGCTCAGGTGGACTGGACTGTCAGTTTGATTGGCCTCAGACCTGCGCAGCTGATTGGGAGGGCACACTTCGGGGTGTGTGGGGCGGGACATGAAGCATGACTCGTGGTTTGTATCTGGTTCCTTGCCCCTGGTTCTCTGCTTCCGTCCTCTTGCTCTGGGCACCATGAGCTAAGCATCTCTGCTCTGCCATGCCCTTCTAACCTGATGTTCCTACCTTAGGCTACCTTTAGCCAACCATGGACTAAATCCCCTGAACCCATGGGCTACATTAAATCTCTCCTCTTGTGTTGTAGCTGGTGGGTATTGGGTCCTGGATAAGAGCAAGTGACGAGAACTGGCTCTAATCCCATTCATGAAGCCTATGTCCTTTGTGATCTAATCACCTTACAAATGCCCCATTTCCAACACCAACACACGGTAATCAGGTTTCAACATAGGAGTTTTAGGAAGTACACCACTATTCAGACCATGGCCCTGAAGAAGATGGACAGGGGTGTTATAGGGAGAGAGGTCAGACAGGAGCCCAAAAAGGTAAAAGGGGTGGGAACCATGAGGATAGGCTCTAGGGTAGGAACCAAAAATGAGATCTCTCAAATTCACGGAGCACTGCTCATTGTGCTCAAGGCCTCCCGCTCTTTCTCTCCCTGCCCACTGGGTGCTGTGCTTGGGATTTTCTCTCTTCACTGAGTCAATAATGCTTAAATAATGATAGTTTTATTCATTTCATTGGATCTAAGAGACTAAGTGAGATGCTGAGTGCTGGAGGAAGTAATTTTCGTACATTAGAATTTAGTCCTTTTTTGTAATGTAGAACTATTTCCATCTTCAAAAAATGATTACAAGTAAAAACTCAAATGTTTTCCTCACTGGGCCACATTCTATGTCTTGAAAACCATGATTTAAAAAAAAATGCATAAGGTATAATTGTGTATCTAGGAGTGACATGATGTTAATTAAATCAGCGAGTTTCGTGACTATAAGGAATTCATCCTAAATTTCAATACCTTTCCATACACTCACACACACCTACCAATCTTTGCCTACAAAGTTTTACTCAGTTTCTCAAAACGACAGGGGCACCTCTGTTTTGTAGCAGCATCCTGAGAAATAGCAGCAGCCCTGATCAATGTGATGGGGGAAGAGGCACCGGAGAATCATGGATGAGATTTTAATCTCCCAACCCGGAAGTGGTCATGTATTTTCTGCTGTCCTTTCACTGGCCAGGACTAGTCATGTGCTAATTGTGAACAAGAGGGGAACTGTCAAATTTGGGCAGCAGAAGGAATTTAGTTGAGCCTCACACACCACACATGCTCCTGAAACTTACCACTTTGGGAAGAGTAACAAACCTAACACTTTCAGCTGAGAGTAGAGGGATCATATTCTTTTTCCCAATCTGTCATTTTAGTCTCACTTCTGCTTTCCTTTAGAGTCGGGGAACACAGAGTATGGGACACACACTCCAGCACCAGATGTATTTCTGTAGCTCTCATTCACATAGAATATTAAATAAGCAGATGCCATTCTTAATTAGGAATCTCGATGTCTTCCTACCTAACATAAAATGGATTAAGTCATTTCCAAATTAAGGGAGCTATTTATTTGTTGAGTTGTCTCCCGGTCTTACTGTCATGTTCTCTAGGAAGACTAGGCTTAGGGTTGTTGATTGTCCCAAGGGTACTCTTCACTTGCTGATTGATTTGAAGCACAATTTCAAGAAATGTGAGAGCATCTTCCAATTTTTAAATAAGATGCAGTTGTGCTCTGTTCCCCAAATGATATACTGTGTTGGCACAGTATCTGCATGGTGTCATCATTATTGTAATATCGAAGGTTCAGGCCAATGTTCAGTTGTGTTTTCACTTATTTTGGAAAATTGGATTATATCAATAAACTTACCCAGAAAAGAAATATGTCCCAAGTATTTTTAAAAATATCTTTTAAATATGGTTCTCACATTCAGATTGAACATCACTGTAAAATGTTTCTGGAGATGCTTGGAAACCATCTGCAACATGCTGTCACAGGAATTCTTGTATCACTCGGGAGACTGAACTGGAGGAGGACGTCTGTATTATTTTTTCACTTGCTCATTCATATCCACAAATCTTTTGTTTCAGAGCTGTAGATGTTTGTTTTCTGTCTTTGATCATTAAGTTCTGAGTTTAGGTGTAGACCATCACCTACCTGTCTTTTAAAGAAAAATGTACAAACAGATGACAATGAATGTTGAGTAATCTAACAGATAGCAGTTGTACACTGATTCCACCAATGTACTGAATGAAGTACTTTCCAAATAACCTGCACACAAAAACCTTGTTAGTTATGCTAAACCATCTTCTCTTGCTTTCTTTTTAAGAGACAGAGTCTTGCTATGTAGTTCAGATTTGCCTTGAACTTGCTATGTCGCCCAGGCTGGTCTTAAACTCACAGAGCTCCTGCCACAGCCTCCCGAGTGCTGGGATTATAGGCATGAATCACCATGGCTGGCAATAAATCATCTTTAATTGTATGTTTTATCACTAAAATATGAAAATAGCGAGGGTGAAAAGAGAATAAAGCAAAGAAAAATCAATATTTAAAGAATACTTAAATAAGTGGCTAGTTATGCTATATTTGTTGATAAGAAGACTGAATATTTTCTTAAACATCAGTTTTCTTTAATTGATACATGACATCTGTGTAATTGTAATAGAAATCCAAGTTGGAATTTTTGAAGAGTTTAACTTATAGATTTAAAAAGAAATTCACAAGGAGCTTCCTGCCTGCTGACTCCCGGAGGGTGGGCCCCCAGCGCACGGGGAGCCTCGGGCGGGGAGCGCCGGTTTTTTGGGTCTTTGGACCGGCAACTCACTTCCGGCCTCGTGGTTCCCTGGAAGGAGGGCTTCCGGTGCACAGGGAGCTGCGGGTGGGGAGCGCCAGCCTTCTGGCTGGCTAGCTTCCTGCCTGCTGGCTCCC
>NW_004955436.1:7794983-7811608 GCF_000276665.1 Chinchilla lanigera
GATAATCATTGATAATTTCCTACCATTTTGTCTGTAATTTGCTAAGTCCCCCCATTATTATGTTATCCTTCTTTTATTCTTTAAAATAAAAAAAAAAAGAAATTCACAAGAATGGTAAAGATATATATAGAAAGAAAAGAGAAATTACATTAGGGGAATTGTCTTGCCAGATATTATTTATTCTTGTGATTTAATATGGGGTTAAAATTGGGCAACAGAACCGAATAGAGAGTTCAAAAATAGGGATATTATTGTATGAAAAAGAATATACATCAAAGTCAGGATTGAAAAAGTCTGAGGAAAGGAAGGTTTATGAAAACCTGTGCAAACCAGCTAATTACCCAAATGGAAATAATTAAGTTGGAGTCTTACTTCAGAAAATACACAAATGCAAATTTTTGATGTTCTAGCAAATAATGTTTTTCAAATATTAAGAAAAGTGCCTAGAAGTATTTCTGTAGCATCATGATAAGGGTAAGATATCCCAAGCAATGCATGAAATGTACTAAGTATAAATAAAAAGATAAGTACATTACAGCATGGCAAATTTATAGGCTTTGTTTCATAACTATTAAAGCAGCAAAACTGTAAAAAAGGAAATTTAAAACACATTTTATAAATAAAGTATTATTGAAAATATGTAAAGCTTCTGAGGCTGAGAATTAGCTCAGTGGTAGAATGATTGCTAAATTCTTTGCTAAACTGATCATTCATGATTTGTATCTTTTTGTTTAGCTTATTTAGTTTTTTTATTAGTGTTTGTCGTAAAATTGCAGATCATTTCATTAAGTTACATCTTCATCAATCTTGCTAAGCACTTTATTGATCTTTTTTGTTTTAATTCCCTCTTTTATCATTTTGAATAACTCAGTTGTGTGGCTTTTGATTTCCTCCCCACTTCATGCCCCAGGATCAGCTTTGGAGTAGTTGGGCTTTCTGAAGGCACTGTCCTCTCATGTTTCTTTTTTATTTTGTTGATGTGAGCTGAGGTTTGTGGGCGATTCCTCAAAAATTAATAATGGAGATTCTATTTTACCTAGATATTCCCCTTTTAGGTATCTTCCTGAAAGACTTAAATAATTCATATTACAGAGATACAGATGTACCCATGTTTACATCAGAATTTATTCAAAGAATTTATTCATTAATAATCAGAGTTTGATACTATTTAGGCTTTCTAAAATGCAAAAGTAAGAGATTTTTATTTAAGTGTTCTCCAGGATGAGGACCAATGGAAACTTTGACATATTTTGATCAGGAATGAAGGTGGATACCATCGTTTTGAAAAATAGGCAGCTCTTATGTAGTAAAGTTGAACACTGTACTTTATAATCAAAGACTGTGCTTCAGAAATATTGTTATCAATCTAGATTCTACCAAGGAAACAGAACCAGTAGGAAACATGGACACTTACTGACCCATTCCCATGTTTGATCGATCAGTTACTTCCAGGAATTGTACTTTTGGTGTCTAAATGAGCATGTTCACATTTGATAGGCTAGGTCATTAGAAAAAATGAGATAGAAATTCTTGAGCAAGATTTAAAGTTTCACCTCCCTGGTGGGCTCTCCTCTTTCTCAGGAAAACCATACTTCTCCTCTTAAGAGCTTTCAATGAATTGGATCCCATCCAGCCAGATTACTGAAGATAATCTTTAAGTCAACCTAAAGTGTTAATAACATCTACGCAATTCACTCACAGGAATACATAAGTAGTATTCGAATAACTGGGCACCAGCAGCTTCAATTAGATGACACACAAGACTGACTATTCCAGTACAACCACTGCACACAGCCTAGAGGAAAGCTCGCATGTGCACATTAAGAAATGATTGCAGAAAATATATAGGGGCATTATTTACAATGTAAGAAGGTGAAATCATCCCAAATGCCCATCAAAAAAATGAAGGAGAATACGATTGTGAGCTATTCACACAATGGAATATTACCTAATAGGAAAAGAGACCATAGCTACTCACAAGAGCATGAATGAGTCTTAAAAGATAATGTGAATGAAAATTGATTTTTAGAAGACTACATTGAATATATAATTTTTATAAGGGTCAAAAAATAGGTTCATTCGTCTATACATGTGAGAAAAAATACAAAAATAGGGGAATACTATATTTAGAATCTGGGTTTATTATGTTGGTTTTGTGAAAAGTCAGGGGATTTAGTAGTATCTACTATTAAATAGGTAAACAATAAAATAGATAATTACTATAGTGGTTATTATACTATCTAAACAATAGATAATACTACAGTGGATAATACTACACTAGATAATACCATCAGGTATTGGAAATTTCCAAGTCTTATGTGGGTTGGTATGTTCACAGTACTTGTTTCATAAAATGCTTTATAAGTCACATGTGACTCATATCCTTGTATATCAAACATTACATAATAGCATATACAATTAAGGAAAAGATCTTACGATATTTGTTGAATGGCATGATCATTTTTGGCTATTGCAATGCCAGATGGCAGGCACAGTTAAGCAAGATTTTTGGCTACAGTTCTTCAGTAAATATCCCAACACAGTCAGCTACGATCCATGCAGGCAGTGAATTCTTCCATAAGTCTTGCATAATTCTTTTTTTTTTTAGCTTCCATCTTTCTTTTTCTGGTTAGTGCTCATCTTTAATATACAATGCTCTAAGCACTGATACATGGCCTGAGCATTACCTAGATTTGGACTGTCTTGTTTCTAATAAATTTGCATCCACCCTCAGGTAATCCCAAAATTTTATGGTTGGATTGCCAGTTACAAGACATACACTTGCCCTGACTACTAGCTAGGCATTTCTTGATTTGGCCATTGATGTTGAGTCAATTTTTAAACAAAAAAATCCTGCTGCAGTACTAGTTCTTCTAGTACCTTTTAGTTCTTATCTTAATAATATTCTGCCAGTGAAAAAATAAATGCAAAGGTAAATAGCTTGCTCCAATCCCTTTCCTCATCACAACTTGGGATTGCATGTGTGGAGCATTTTATTTTGGCCTCTCTCTTATTCTGGAATCACCGCATGTGCTTGACGTTTAGGTCAAAGGGTCCTCCTCAGTCTGATTCATTTCGGCTCTTTTTTCTTCCATCTTGACACTGAGATTCAAAGAAGCATAACTCATTATAATTTCCTACTCAGGAAAAAATAAATGTGCAGAAAGGATTAGGAGTTTGAAATATATATAATTCACACTTTAATCCCTTAAGCACTTTAATTTGCAGTGCAAATTACTTACTATTATAAAAATCAATTAACATTTTTCTAATGAACACGATTAGAAAAAATGGCAGTAAACAAAAGATAGGCTCACATAACTGAATTTTGAAAAGCTGTGCTTCTAGTATCTATCCTGTCTCTCGTGCTTTGTATTTTGTCTTAATTCAAAATGTCAAAAGTAGCTTTCCATACTCTTTTCCTCCTGACCCAAGTGTTTCCTGCCCCATAGTGGACAATGGATCATAGCTTGGGCAGTTCCTGTAACTGGCAGCTTCCAGGAGTTTGGAAGTGTATATATCCAGCTATTGCCCAAGGTCTGAATTCTGACCTGGCTCTAAATTCTGACTGGACATAAAAGGTATTCTCATTCTTGTGTTCACAAATATAGATATCCACAAATGTCTTCCAGTGCTGATTATAATACATAGAAAAGCAGTGTGGATGATTCTGTGAGATGAGCTCAAGGATCCCACAAATGAGTAACGCACAGGGGATGCTGGGAAGTGGTGGACAGAACAGGTAAAAGCCCAGGGAGCAGCGGATGTATTAGAAAGGACAATGGGAGGAGAGTCTTTGTTTCTGGAATGTTCTTTTGTGTGTTGTTTTAGCATATGTCACCAGCAGTTTAAAATAAAAACTAAGAAACACATATTGTAAAATGGCATTTTTGTTTTTGTCACTGAAAACATCTAATAGAAAACTAACAAATAAAGCAGTTTCTCAAAGTAAAAGAGTAGCACTAATTATCTACATTTCAGACCCTGAGTTCTTTCTGCCCACTCCGCATTTCCCATCTTGGAAACTGTAGCAAGTTATGCTCCCTCATATCCTCAGTGCCAAGAGAGAAGCAAAAAGCAGAAATAAAACAAACTGGGAGGTACTCTTAGTCTACTTGTTAGTCTAATTCATGGTTAATCTTGCAATCTGCTGTGTGTTTTCCTCTCAAATTTTCTAGCTCTCTGGTTTTTGTTACTTTTCCATATTGCTTAATTAAATTCTTTTTTTGTCTGTGTGTCTTTTTGAGACAAGGTCTTGCTATGCAGGTTAGGTTGGCCTTGAATTCACTTTGTAGCCCAGGTTGTCCTTGACCTTGCAATGATCCTCCTGCCTCAGCCTCCCGAGTGCTGGGATTACAGGGGTGCGCCACCACAAACCTGCTTAAATTCTTGAATTATTTTTATTTTTTCCTCCTTAAGAAAGTACCTAGCCACCTTTTTCTTAACTATGTCTTACATGTTATAAACAATCATATTTTATTAGTTTTAGAGTCTGTGTAACTCAGATTTGATACTGTCTTTGACAGCTGTAGAAAGTTGTAGAGATTTTTCTATTTCGTTATTATTAATTCAATGAAATTAGCTTTATGAGTGCCCTACGATTTTGTTTGTGTGTTTTCTATAGAGAGCTGGCAGCCTCAAACATGTAATACAATCCAGTGAAAGCCTTATTAGCTCAGAGTATTTGTTAACTCAAAGAACAGAGATGATAAACGGTGTAGAAGTTAGAGGTGAGAAAAAATATGAGAACAGTTTGGAGAGGACCTGATGTTTCTGCAACTTGATTGAAGCTGGGGCAAGAGAAGAGAAATGAGTCCAAATGGGAGAATAGGAAGTTGAAAGGAGAGAGAGGGGAAAGAATAAAAAGTAGGAGCTTATGCTTTAAGGTCAGGATACTCTCTTAGGCAATTTCTAGCAATATGACTGGAAATATAATGAAAACAAATGTCCTGGTTGGTTGAAATTACTGGTTCTGCATCAGTGCAAAACAATAATGCCTTATCCCCAAACACCAAGAGTTAGAACTGCCATAACAGTCTTGATTCTGTCTATACCCTTAGGTGAGAAAAATGTATTCGCCTCTTCAGATGAGTCAGTCACAGCGTTGGAGGGGTGTCTGGGGCACAGTGTTGCTTCAGAATTAATGAACCGATAAATAGTTCAGCCAAAGTCAGAGGCTGGCAACAGATGACGTTGGTCTCCTGTCTTCTGATGCCTTAGTCTTCCCAATACATCGTGTTCATGTGTATTTTTCATTATTTTGGGAAAAATGGAAGGCTTAAACTGTCAGTTTTTGATAAGCTACCGTTTTACCTTGTGCTTCATTTACTCTAAGAATGAGGAAAAGAGATAGCCAAAGGAAGCACACGTAGGCACAGACAGGACAGTTTAAGCAGACAGCTATTAGGGAGAAAGGCTGCAGAAGCCTCAATTGAGAGTATCCAGAGGGTGCAAATACTCTCATGTAGCATATCACTGCTGCACCCAGCAATGCACGTAAAAGTGGAAGATCACTGGGGAAGAGCAATTGCTTATGCTGCAAGGGTAGAATCAAGGTTCTATGCTTAGCACCGATTGTAGTTTGATGGAGGTTTGCTTGAACACAGTTCAGAGGTTGTGCATGACATCAGAAGAAAAGCATGCCAAATTGATTAACAATGTCTGTCAAGGTTATGGAAAGAGACACAACATTATGACTGTTATGAATCTTCAATTCTAATTTACTATATTTTGTATAATTGCTTTTAGATAATCTAGTAAATTGTCTTGCTTGGCAGAAGGCTGGACAAAGGGGATGATCTGCATTTGCTCACTGGACTAAATTTTATTAGACATTTGTAGCAGGGGTGAATGTATGAGGCAATGAGAGATTTTCAGGCTGTGCTGATATGGAAATACATATTTTCCTCAAGTGAGAGAACACCAACCCATAGCAAACTTCACTGCATAGCTCTGCTGGCCGGAAGTGAAGAAGAGAATGATTTCCAAGTTCCAAGGAAAGATTACAGACGTTCCCTCCCATACCAATAGTCAGGTGAAAAATGCTATTTAATTGCAATATTTTTAAAAAGTTCAATTCAGTCTACTTTTTGAAAAAATTTGGGCTGAAGTCAATTAAAAAGTACAAGACAGCCAGGTTAAGTTTGTGGTTGATGTGGTTACACCATTGAGTGACATGTGGGACACATTCTTGGAGGGAACAAACCATCACCCAATGTAGGACTCACAGAAACCTGTAGCTTTCAAGATCTGAACTTGTCCTGAACTTTCTGGTGTTGTAGTGTGTGTGCGTGTGTGTGTGTGTGTGTGTGTGTGTGTGTGTGTAAGCTTATTCTACATTTTACAAAATTATTATAATACTACTTGAGAAATAATGTCTTTAAACATACTTTGAAGAGTTTATGATAAATAAATTATAATCTATGGGATTAAATTTCCATTAAAATATTTGAAGATTTAAAAATTGAAGGGAAAGACACTTAGAAAAACATAGTTTACACTTATCCAAACCAGAATACTTATAAAAAATCATTCAAAAAATGTTAGATGATCTTAAATTGTGACCTTGCTCAGAACCTTAAATTACATTGTTTCCCGATATTCAGATTCCCAGAGATCCCTAAGCAACAGAAGATAAAACTATTGTTCCTCCCAGAAGAGCATTTCAGATCTCTGATTTTGGTCTCCTGGTCTTTCATCAGACCACAGTGGAACTTGTCCTTGGTTAGATTATATAGGGCCACCAGGCAAGTTCTAAGAGCCACGTGGGAGAAATGATTAAAATCATGTGGCTAAACTCTTACAAACATATAGAAAAACTGATATGCCTATCCCTGTGGGAGGAAAAGAAATCCACATGAATAATGACCTTCATGGAGCCTCGGGTGTTGCTGCATGTCCAGTGTGTATTCTGTAGTGCAGCCACATCTCTAGTCATCTGAAGAACTGTGGTGCTGGTGAGCAAGAGAGTGAGACACATGTATGGGATATGAGACACTGCGTGTTGCTTTGTGAGAATGTCATCTTTTCAAATAGCAAACCTTTCAGAATAGAATAAGTCTGTTCTGTTTATTTTTTTCTAAAGCTACCATTTTAGCTTAGTATGAGAAAGCGGAGGAAGCATGGGCTTTGGATCTACGTAGAGCTGAATGTCATTTGCAGAATGAGTGAATTTGGGCAAGCTCTGTGTTGGCATGTGGTGTAAATAAGCACTTACTGAAGCAGGGACTGAGTGAAATAATTAACAAATGCCTAAAAGCAATTAACCACTCTTAGCCTCGGTTTCTTCCACAAAATAGAAAGATGGCAATTTCTACCTTAAAATGTTATGGTAAGAATTTAAGCTTTCATATAATCTGAAAAAGGTAGGCGATGATGAATGTTCTTATAATGTTTTTGTTTCTGACTTAGTCTGTTCAAGAATTTTATATGAAATAAAAATTATGTTTTAAAAGAAATAAAATTTACTAATGCTTGTTGGCATTTGTTTGAGTCACAGGATAAGAGCATATACCCTCTTGTCTCTACTAAAGGATATTAACAAAATGAGGCAGAGAGAGAAAGAGAGAGAGAGAGAGGGAGATCACACCTACATGGGTTGCTTGTCCGTATTTGGTCAGTGTCAGTGCTCTTTGACACTATGATAACACCAAGCTTTCATGAGACCCTGAAATAAGTGGTGAATTTTTATGTCAGCAGTCTAACTTTTGAAGTTTATAGTCATTAGATGACAAATAACATTCTGCAATCTATGGTTTGATTTAGCCAAGAAGAAGAAAATTTTTTCTATTCTTCACGGGTCTACAACCATGATGGCTCTGGGATACATATGTCCATTCCAGATGCTCCTTCCTGTAGACTAAGAGGTTGGCTGGAATCACAGAATTTCCAGGAAGTTGATATATCTATACCAGTTAATAATCTGTCATGTTCTCTGGTGCATGTTTGGGGACTACTCATATCTGCCCCCCTCCAGTCTTCATTCTGGGATGTCAGGTCCTAAAAATGAACACTGGTGATTGCTGAAACTTAGTAGAGGAATATCTTCAGCACACGACTGCCTTCTGTCTTTAAGCCTCCTCGGTTCTCTTGTGTTTCTTTTTCCTTTGTATCCCTACTACTGCCTCCATACCTTAGACCCTTTCCAGTTCATAGTCTGACCTATAAGAGCTTCTACTCCACTTCCGTCCTCTTTTCCCAAACATTCTCAGTTCCTGTCTTCCAGAATCATAATTCTTTCCTGTGTCTCATCGTCAGGCTCACCAAGCAGGCACGTCTAACAGGAGCATGCAGGGAGATCATGCTGATGTGACTCCTTCCTCCCTCTGCAATTATCTTTGCTCCTGAGAGTTTAGGAAATTGTCACTGCTTCTGAGGCAGCTTTCTGTGTCTTTTGGGAGGGCCTCATTTACTTGCACCTCTGCACTTGCTTGTGATCACAGACTTCTTAGAGGCTAGACGCATGGTCTCCAAACAAGGGAGAATCCAGATCTGTCTACACTGATCCCTGACTCCTACCCTCCACACTAGTGACCTGGGAGATATAACAACAGCCTCCGTCTTCCCTGTGATGTCCTAAAGGGCTGCTGCCATACAGCAGGCTGGCTGAAGATCGGGAAGGATGGGGAGAGGCAGAGCCAGAGACAGAGGGGGCAGAAAGGTCAAGTAGCCTGGCCAGCATAGTGATCCCCAGGGTTAATTAGCATTAGAGCTGCTTTACTTCTGTGTGAAAAGATGTAACGTGAATTTAATTCTTAGGTTTTCTGTTATGTGAATGGCCTCAGAGCTTCGGCCAGTGTAGAACTGAGGTCCCAAGCACGGGCTCTGGAGCCAGCTGCCTTCTTGGGAATTCCAGTTTTGCCAATAGCTCAGTGCATGAATGTGGGGAACTTAACATTGGTGTGTCATTTTCCATAGAAGTTTGTCACACAGATTGAAAGACTTAATACAAAGCAAAGAACTGAAGATTTTTGCTGTACATTTTTATAAATATTAGCGGGGAAGAAATCTTACAGAAGAAAGCAATGGATGTGACCGATACACATGCAGGTAGTTATGCCATGGGGAGGAAACAGAATTTCTGCCAGCGGGGATATGCCAACCCTTCTCTGTAGTTCTTATTGTAAAGAAATAAATCGGTATTTTGCGACCCATCTCAGTCTTGTGTGTATTAAGGTTAACCGAGTCATGCGCTCAAGACTCAATCATCCCTGGGCACTGCAATAAAGAGTTTTGGTGCTTGGAAGAGGTGGACCGCAGGATCCAGTGCAGCTGCTGTTCCACCTGCTGCTCCAAACAGTGCTCTGCTGGCCTACAGGGACCACGAAAGCCTGAGGAATGGGCTTTTCCCAAGCTGTTGCTTTTCTTTAAAAGAGTGGTTGTTATTTTGAAATTATACACCCAGTACATTGGTTGTTTCTAGGTTAATTTCACTCAACCTGTCTATCTTCATGAAATGTGAAACCCAAACTCTTTGCAGTGCTCTTCTTAGCGGGTAACTCTAGGCTGTTGCCCGAGCTCTGTGCAGCCAGCATTTCTCATTTCCTCCCGGCCTGCTGGAGCAGAGCCTTCCAGTCCCATTTGTCCATTGCATCCCTCCAGGCAAGCTCAGGAGAGCTGTGGAAGGTCTGTCCCTGCTCCTCCCTGTGCTTGTAAGCGCACATTGCAGTTATCTGCCAGGATCTCTTTGGAGTCCACCTGCATTCGATAACCAATTAAGAAAACTGACTTCTCTCTGCCGGGTCTCTCTCTACAAGGCCCAAGCAGCATTATTTGGGGCCCTGATGTTTTCCATTTGAATTCAAATACAAACTTCTGGAGTAGGCACCAATGTCTACTCTCTTCCCGTGACTGAGTCATGGGGTGAATTCATCAGGCCCGGCCAACTGTCCCCCAGGGGGTGTCTTTCCCAGGGAATGTGTCTGCGCACTCATAGTGAAAGGCTTGGTAAAGTCACACCACCAGCGCTGCTCACCCGTGTTTAAACTACGGCAATAGATGGAATGTGGATTATTCCCCCAGGGGATAACAAATAATTTCCACCAGACCCATCTCATCGGCTTGTCAAACATGCACGAAGCCCAGCAGTTGGTGGTAGAAATTCATGTGTCACTGAAGCTGAATCAGAACTGTCATCATTGGGGAACTTTACAGTAAGGAAATAGTTCCCAGAGATCTGGCTTCAGTTCATTCCGATTTTCTTTGTGCAAATTAGTTAATTCCTCCTAAGTGTGATGTCCTCATTTGAAAAACACAGATAATAATACTTCTATTAAACTATCTGGTTATCATACTCCAAGAGTACATAATAGTGTACAAGCTGTAAATCTTATGTAGGTGTCAGATATTTTACATTATTAATTTTCTCATCTTCTTCTGGGAGAGAGGCATATGGGAATGCCTGCTTGGCTTAATATTTTCCCCAGCTATTAGATTCTGGTAACACTACTTTTTCCTGTATCTTAAAAGGAGAAACTCTTAGGCCAGGCATGGTGGCCCATGCGTGTAATCCCAGCACTCAGAAGGCTAAGGCAGGAGGATTGCTGTGAGTTCAAGGTCAACCTGGGCTACACAGTGCATTCAAGGCCTGGCTGAACTACATAGCAAGACCCCATCTCAAAAAAAAAAAAAAAAAAAAGGAGAACATGTTATAATTAATTATGTTATATTTTTCATTTATTTCAACTTTACTCTGAGTTTTTAGAATAAAACAGAAAACAATCTTGTAAAACAACCATGCATAACTCAATCAATTAATCATAATAATGTGCTACATTACTAGATGGATAACATTGGTAACAGTGTTATATCAGACAATGGGCGATAGAAGCTAACAGAGTAGATTTTCTTCCTCCTGAAGATCACCCTTTTTCATCCTTTTTCATCCAGGCAAGTTGAAATGACTGCTCCCAGGGTAGTTTTAGTTTAAGTCACGGCTTCACCTCACAGAGGCACAACTTACAATTCCAGATGTCCATTTGTCATGGCGCCATGGAGACAAACCCACTGATCAATCTGTAAGCTGTGGGCAAACCACAAAATCATCTTGCCACTGTACAGACACACAGCACCTACAAACTCTTAGTCCCGAGCTGAAATAGAATTCAAATGCTAACTTAAAAATCAAGCAAGAAGCAAAACAAAGAGAGAGAGAGAAAGAAAGAGAGAGCGAGGGAGAGAGAGAAATATAAACTGTGGGACATAAACAAAGGTAAGCTACCACATAGAAGGGAGCCAGATTTTTGTGGTAGTGTTACTGTCTTTGATTATTGCATGGGGCTGACCCGCGCTGGCTACAATTATATCTAGCATTTTACACCAGCAGATTGGAAAAGCCAGAGGCTTGGAACCTTGTGGATTTGTGGCTCTTCAGATGTGCTTCTGTATTGGAATGTGTTTGTGTTTGCCTTTATTTGTTTTTAATAAAAAAAGAAAACTTAAAGAAGAAGTTTCTGCCGTGGTAGATTTTCTTTGGAATCCCAGAAGGGGCTCTCGAGGGTTCTGTGGCTCCTTTGTGGTGATGAACCAAGGCTTTGAGCTTGTCCCAGTTGGAATTCCAGACACTAAAGAAGCCAATTTTAATTGTTATTATTGTTTTCGGCAGAACTGAGCCCCTTTCTGATTACTCAGGTTTATACTAATAGTTTTCTAAACATACTGCTTTTTCTTTCCAGCTAAGCTAGGACCACAAACAAAGCAGGAGAACTTCACAATACGGCTTCAAAGGTGCCAGGCTTTTGAATTTCCCTGGAGTTTGACTGTGGCATGGGGATTTTATTAGCAGTGAAAGATTAATGAAAAAAAGGCAAGCAGTGAAGAACAAGATCCAAAAACTTGTCAAAGACGTGATTACCTAGGAAAAGATCACAGCTGAGGTGTGGTTAGTTCCCATGGAAGGACAAACTTTTTATAAGACTTGAATCTCCAAACTAAAACATTAATTCATACTTGTGGAATCTTAGCGATTCTATGAGTATTAATTAGTACTTGTATTAATAGTAATGTTAATTACTAGTAGTATTAATAATAGTATTAATTAATACTCATATAAGGAACTTCACAAATTTTCAAATACACTTAATATTCTTCAAAAACTGACTATTCATGTCCCAAAGAGATGACTTGGTTTCCCCCGAAGCAATACCCTAGAAAAGCATTCACTCTCACACCAGAGAGCCTTTCCAGTGGAGACCTCTGAGAGAAGTCCAGCCTCAGACAGAACTAAAAGTTAATTCCTCATCACTCTTGTCCTCAGAAGTTCTTCCTTCTTTCACAAATGCCTGCTAATTATTGATCACAGTTAATAGTCCACATTGTTTCCTACACTGTTCTATTGTCAAGAATCCTAAATTCCTATAACTATTTCTCTCCTTTAAATTAAAGTAAGTTGAATGAACTTTGATTGAATGCAAGCACGAACCATACTCTGTGGCAGGTTCTGAGAATGCAAGGTGATCTGTAGTGTGTCATCTTAAGATCACTTTTGGGACAAGGAGGCTCAGCAGCAGACACACGCACACTCTCCTCGTCATCTTGCGTGGATCCTAAGAAATGTGCGGCAGAGGATCACGGAAAGAACAGTGGCTAGAGAATAATTAGGTCTGCCAAGCAAGGCTGGGAAATCAGTATCTGAAAGATAGCTTTTCCCCAAAGGCAAACTTACGGCAAGGTATGTTAGATAGATATAGGCATAGCTGTGTGAAAAACAAGTTGTGTTTGGAGCAAGAAACACATTGTGTGGCATTGTTATATGAAGCCTGAATAGAGCAGAGGATTTTATCAGCATAGATTAACTACAAAGGGCCTCTCTTCCAGTCTTCTCTTCTTTCAAAATGGTTATTCTGCCTTTTCTAGTTTACAAATAATTCTATGTCCCAGAGAAGACGGTGAAATAGGAATGAGAATCTTGGTTTTCTCGTAGTATTTTAGCATACATTCTGATCTGCCAAACTATTGATACACCCTGTCTATTCTCAGTTTTTGTACCTCAGGAATCTGTAAAGTACTTTCATTGTTAGGCTCCTTAGCTCATCACCGGTGGTCTCCTTTGCACTATTTCCTACTTTTACTCTTCTCCTTGTCCGTGATTTGTTTACCCTTTTTATATTTTTTATGTTTATTGATGCAAAACATTCCTTGAGAGGGCTAACACGGTTTTTAAATTAGTTGCAATAGTTGAAATACAGCTTCACATAACATAATAGCTTATTATTAATGATTATTCAAGTCATTGATCCATTACTTGTTCAGTTTTTACAATAGTCTTATAAAATACTAACTACTATTATTCACAGTTTGTGAAAGACTAAGAGGTTCTGAGAGGACGTGTGATTTTATTCCAGTGCTTTTCTTGTAATGCAATGCTAGCAAAACTGTAACTGTTAGATCTTTTCCATTTTTACTGCTTTGGCCTTACCGGAACATCAAATGTGAGAAAACTGCTGTTTTTACTTCCTGTTGTCCTTTCTGCTCCCTATCCTGGAATCTATAGCAATGTAAGGGAACTTCTTTCTTTCCTGAATATTTCTAACTTTTATTTGTAGTTTTAGCTCAGTACTTGGTGAATCACTGAGTGACCCCAAATGCAAATGCTCTACTGTGGATCATAGATGTGCCCAATAAATAAGAAACTGTCTCAGAAACTGGAATTCCTTTTAATGATTACTGTAATTTGAAGTTATTTCTTAGAACTTGTGGTTCTTATTTACAGAAAATATTGTTTATATTAAATCTTATAGTCAAATAAAAAGTGCTACACTAAGTACCAGAACTTAAACTCTGAATTACAAAAATACAAGATTGCAAAAGTAAATGGGAATCATCTTCATTAACTCCTGGAATTCAGTACTTCATGTGCTTTTCATGCATCTCCCAACGTTCCAGACTCCCAGGCCTTCATCCAACCTAGGAAAACACGATGGACCCCGCCATCCCTTCAGCTCCTGAATACCTTGGCCATCATTTTAGATCTATAAAAAATAAGAGCTTGGGATCATGGTAAAAGTTTGTTGGCAGATACTAAACACACAATGGGAAATTCTGTTACATTAGCTTTATAAGATGTGAAAAATGTGTTTTGTTGAAAGAAAGGACACACTTAGGAGCTGGTCTGGATGAAAAGGGTGGCAACTCATTAGGAGACATTAAGCGGAAATTGAACTGGAAGAAGAACAAACAGAATCAAAGTTGCAGGCTTTGTAAAAGGCAAGTACACTTGCTATTAGTCTGCGTGATACAAATCTTTTTGAAGGGAAATAAGCTCACAAAGGCAGGACAGTGCCTGTCTCATGTTCCTGGGAACATGAAAAAATGGGAACATACACATTTTGTCACACGATGAGCACATGAAGAAAATTATATTCTGCTAACAGGCAGAGTGGATATTATAGAGATGGTGACAACTCTGAAGGAAAACACAGGGTCTATTAGAACAGATGTACAAGTTTTAATTGATCTTCTGTATAACTGTTTTCCTTCCATGAAAGAAATCTCAGAAATATTTCTGATCTTGTTCATTGTTCAATTATTCCTTTTAATGTGAAAATGCTTGCCAGGCATCTCTACAGAAACTGAAAGAATGTCCTTGCCAATCCCCAAAGAGGTGGGGAACAACTCCTGGGGAGGCGGGAGGGCGAGATGAAGGTGTGAAGAGTGTTGAAGTAAAGGAATGCTGCCTTGGCCTCTCTTCCCTGTCAGGGATAGCAGGTGCCACACAGGAAAAGGCAGCCGAGTAAAGGGCAGGGGTACCGGGAGAGCAGACACAAAGGGGTCCCCAACCCCTTCCCGTGCCTCATTAATCTTGTCAAAAATACTTGCTGTTGGGAAATGCTAATCTTCTCACTACCCAAAGTAGCCTCCCTTGCAAGAATGTTTTAGAGGTCTGGTATGTCTAATGACTGAACCATTTAATAAATTACTTGCTTACGTTACTATAAAAGCCAGTCCAGCGGCTGTAACCTACATGTAAAACACTAAATCCTTTTACCTGACTTTCTAAAGGTTCATCTCAGTCATATCTAGTGACAGGATGAGGTACACAAGAATCAGAGTGTAGTGGCAGGGCATACTTCATGCTGTTTTGGGTAGGTCAGGAGGTCTGACTTGGATTTCTTCCCAGTAACCTGATCTAGGTGAACCAGCAGGTTATAAATGAAAGTCAGTTTCTAAGATCTCCTGACTTTCTTTAAGTATCAGGAGCCTTATAGGAACCTGGTGAGAAACAGGAAAAGACCAAGAGATAACAAATATCATTGACCAATATTATGACATTGCAATTTCTCTTTCCTAAGACAACATGAAACGGGTGCCATTTTGTACAAGCTAAATATTTGTATAGATTTTGACTTTTTTATTTCCATAGTTAGCCAGAATAAATATCTAAATGGCTGAAAAATTTTTTGTGCCTTTTCTAGTTCACAAAATATGACTATAGACTGTGAGCTCTTCAAGGGAAGATTCTAAGACTCTGAAATTTTTTTTATCACTTATAATGTGAAAATACCTTGCCGACACTTTAAATCACAGGAGAAATGTAAGAAAAGATAAACTAAGGAAATAAAATGTACTGAAGACTTATTATATTCAGAGTGTTCACATTCACTGTCTCATCCTTATTATTTTATTAATCCTGTTTTCTTAATTATGAATGATATAATTGGGTTTATATTCCCTGAGATAGATAATAACTAGCTCAAAAAGCATAAACACTCCTTCAATGATAATGTTCTTGCTTCTGCCTTAGATTCCAAGAGTATGGTGTAGCAATTCACAAAGTAAACACAAGAATAGGCTAGAAATGGTAAGAAGCTGGTTATATTTGTAAATACAGTCCTCAGGAACTTGTATATTTACAAACAGCTCAAGATTTCCTCCTCTGTGTAAACCAAGACAATAATAAAATTTCAGTTTCTACTTAATACTGCCAACCCTTTCTCTTTTCCCAGATTAACTAAGCACAGGTGTCTTCATGCTGTGACCGTATAATAAATCTCTGCCTTTATTGCTCACCTTTCCAGAAGATCTTAATGTGTCTTGGGAATGTTTGCTCTTGATCTTGCTTGTCCACTGAGCAGAAATGTCTGGTTTTATTTTTGTGCTTGTTGTGTGCTAGGGCGCAGACAGGCAGGTAAAGCTTAGGCTGTGTGGTGTCCGAAGGCTGGAAATTGAGACCCCTGTTTCTCACAGCCCAGGTGTGGTGCAGACAGCCTGGGCCTCCACATGTCCTCACTGTGCCCTAAACATGACCTTCACCCTCACACGGAAAGAGAAGCAGGATCTCCGTGAATGGCTGCGTTGCTGGCTGTGTGGGAGAGAGCTGCGACAGTTCTGAGCACTGGTGCAGTGTAACATCACTGCCACCCTGCAGCAATGCTTCCGGCCTCTCCAGGCTGACCGGGACCCTCTGAAGCCATGGACAGGTCACAGTGAGGCTTGGTGTGCATCAAACTCATTTCACTCACTTCATGAGCTTGCTCCTTGAAGCAGTGAGAAAATAGCAGATGCATCCTCTTTTTTTATATGATCTTGAAGAATGTTGCCAAGAATTATTTTCTTTCAGTGTTTTGTCCAAACAAGCGCTACCCTTTTTACCTCTTGCTCTATTCTCTCTCTCTCTCTCTTATATATAT